>NW_026728643.1:0-300000 GCF_030684315.1 Stegostoma tigrinum | reverse complement strand
GGACTCGGACTGAACTGGGGGACAGGCAGTACAATTACATTGCACATATTGCAGCTCAAACCTGGGCATTCATGTGGTGATGTAAACCACAGCAACAGCAGCAGCAGAATTGTGTTCAACCACAATCTGGAACTTTTTGTCCCAGAGAATCCCTCAGTCTATGGTTACCATGAAGCTGATCAATGGTTCAGTGACAAATGCAGGCAAACACGCCAGGGTCAGAACCATCTGAACCTAAACTGATGCCAGCCCATTATAAATGCCAGATTTGGCTGCTTGCATTCCAAACAGCAGAACTAACCCATTACAGACAGGGCAAAGTGATTGCATGACCAACAGACCAGAAGTCCTGCCACAACCAGTCATAAATGGTGATTGACAGTTAAACAACTCCCTGGAGGAGAGGGCTCCACAAATATCCCCATCCGAAACAATGGAACAGCCCTCCACATCAGTACAAAAGTCAAGGATGTAGTATCTGCGCCATCCTCAGCCAGAAGTATTGAGTGGATGACTTAGCTCACCCTCGTCATGATCTCCTACAAAATCACAGATGCCAGTCTTCAACAAATTCAATTCACTGCACATGATACCAAGAAAAAGATGATAAACTAAAGACACGAAGAAGATAACTGGCCCTGTCATGATCCCCTACAAAATCATAGATGCCAGTCTTCAACCAATTCAATTCACTCCACATGATACCAAGAAAAAGATGATAAACTAAAGACACGAAGAAGATAACTGGCCCTGTCGCCATTCCTGCAATGGAACTGAAGGCTTGTGCTGCACAACAAGCCGTGCCCCTGGTGAAGCTGTTTCATTCCAGCCCCAACTCTGACACCTACCTGGCAATGTGGACAATTACTCAGCTGAGCCCAGTCCCCTAAGAGGAGAATAGTTACAATCTGACCAACTGCCACACCCTCAGTCTCATCAAGATCGTCGAATTGTTGGAAGTTGTTTTTGACAGAGCTGTCAAGCAGCACAGAAATAACCTGCTCAGTGTGGTTTTTGATGGGTCCCCATGTGGAGATGTTGCTGTTGTGGATATATCATTAGATTACTAATCCAGACCAGGCTAATGCTTTGGCAGCCAAGGAATGTTAAGACAATGAACAAAAGACCAAAATTTCAAATCTGATGTCAGTAAAAGTGGGCCTTGAAACCAATATCGATTGTAAAAACCAATGTGCTTTAACAATGTACTTTCAGAATGCAAATCTACTGTGCTTTCCTGGTATGTCCTAAAAGTGACTCCAGACCAGTGTTGAACTCTTCAATGGTCTCTGAGACAGGACAGGCTGCAACATTACCTGCCAATTTTTATACTCAATGCCTAGGCCAATGATGGTTGGCATGTCGTATGCCTTGTTGACGACCTTTTCTACCTGCGTAGCCACTTTCAGTGACCTGTGTACCTGGACACCCAGATCCCACTGCCCATGAGTGCTCTTCAGGGTTCTGCCATTTACTGGATATTTTCCAGCTGGATTAGACCTTCCAAAATGCATTACCTCACATGTTTCCACATTGAACTCCATCTGCCATCTCTCTGCCCAAGTCACCAAGCTATCGATATTCAGCTTTGTCCTTTGACAGTGCTCATCGCTGTCCGCAATTTCAACAATCTTTGTGTCATCAGCAAACTTACTAATCAGACCAGTTATATTCTCCTCCAAATCATTTATATATATATATATATATATATATATATATAGCAAAGGTCCTAATACTGATTCCTGAGGAATGCCACACTTTTGATCTCAATATGACCCAAACTATCTACACACCCTTCCCCAGACTCATCATCCACCACATCGTTCTCTATGGTAAATACTGACACAAAGTTCTCATTTAATACCTCGCCATATTCCTCTGGCTCCGCATGTAAATTCCCTTCCCTGTCCTTGAGTGGGCCATCCCTCTGCCTGGCTACCCTCTTGCTCTTTGTATGTATATATGGGATTTTCTGTAATCTTGTTGGTCAATGACTTTTCATGACCACTTTATAGCCGCCCTGTCTCCTCGCTTAAATTTCTTTAATCTTTCCTTATATTCCACCCTCGAGTCATATATTCCCAGCCTCCTAGCCTCAATAAATACTTTCTCTTTCTTTCTAATTAAGCTCACAATATCTCCCATTATTCAAGATTCCCAAAACTTGGCGTACTTTCCCTCATCCTTACAGTAATGTACTTGTCCTGAGTTCCCAGCAACTTACACTTGAAAGCCTCCCACATACCAGATGTGAAATTGCCCTCAAACATCTGTCCCAATCTACATTCTTCAGTTTCGGCCTAATATTGTTATAATTAGCCTTTCCCCACTTTAGCACCTTCACTCGATAACTACAACTATCATTATCCATCAGGACCCTTAAACTTACTGAATTGTGATCACAGTCTTTGAGCTATTCCCTCATTGAGACATCGACCACCTGGGCAGGTTCATTCCCAATACTAGGTCCAGTACGGCCCCTTTCCAAGATGGACTGTCTACATTGTGTTTCAAAAAGCCCTCCTGGATTCTCTTGACAAACTCTGCCCCATCCGAGCCCCAAGCACTAAGTGAGTCCCAGTCAATGTATGGGAAGCTAAAATTACCCACAATAGCAACGTTGTACTTTTACATCTTGCCAAAGTCTGGCTACAAACCTGTTCTTCTATCTCCTGCTGACTGTATGAAGGCCTATAGTAAACCCCAAACATTGTGATTGCACCCTTCCTGTTCCTGAGTTCTACCCGTATTGCCTCGCTGTATGAGCCATCCGAGGTGTCCTCCCATGGTACAGCTGTGATGTTCACCTTAGCAAGTAGTGCAACTCACCCAACCATTATCTACCTGCCTCAATCCTGCCTGAAACACCTGTATCCTGGAACGTTAAGCGATCAATCCTGCCCCTCCCTTAACCAAGTCTCTGTAATAGCAACAAAATCACAGTTCTCAGTACTAATCCCAGCTCTAAGTTCTCCTGCCCTACCTGTTACACTTCTTGCATTGAAACAGGTGAACTTCAGTCTACTAGATCCGCTTTGATTAGCAACTACACCCAGTTTGTTCTTTCTCTGAGTCTTACTGGCCCTATTTCTCTAGTTCCCTTTCAGTCCATTCACTTTGCATTGATTCCCACACCCCCGCCAAGCTAATTTCAATCCTCCTGAGTGACACCAGCAAACCTCCCAGCCAGAATATACACCTATCCTTTTCAAATCCCAAAACATCAACTTTCCTGAACCTTTGATACTGCCTGGCCTGTTGTGATCATCCAACTCTACACCTTGTTATCTCAGATTGCAGCATCGGCAGTTCCTACTATCTCTGAGGAAGTTCTGGAATGAAACCAGTTCACTTGATGGCCATTGTCAGTACTGGCCTCTCCCTAGTGCATACAGGGCGCACTCTCTCAGTGTTGAAAATGCCTTCCTCTCCTTAGTTTATTTTTCTGGCTGATAAACCGTTATATCTCTGTACGGTCACAATGAACTGAAATTTTAATGTGCCCACACTGAATAGAAGCAGTTGACAATGTAATTGCACAATTTTCTGTACCACAGTCACAGTAACAGCAACACCACTATTGCTGCTGGAGTTGACAGGGGATGTTGGGGATGAGATGGCCTTGTGGAATTATTTCTGAATACTAATCCAAGGATCCAGGTAATGACCCACACCCCAATTCAAATCCCGCCACAGCAGATTGTGGAATTTGAATTCATTGAAATACCTGGAATGATGAAACTATTAAGCCATCATTGATCATTGGGAAAAAAAAAACACCTGGCTCACTAATGGCTTTCAGGGAAGGAAATCTGCCATCCTTACCTGGCCTGGCCTACATGTGACTCCAGACCAACAGCAATGTGGTGAACTCTCAACTGCTATTTGGAATGACCAAACCAGCCACTCAGTTATATCAAGCACCACAAAGCCTCACAGAAATGACACAGCACAGACCTATTTACAGCAATATACAGCATGTGTACGGTAGAGATGCAAGAAAAAAGCTCACAAACACCTTCTCAAGGGCAACGAGGAAAGGGAAGTAAATGCTGGCCCAGCCAGTCACACCCACAAACCATTAATGCATAAAGAAGATGACCACATTCAGGAAAGACAGACTGAGGTGACACAGCTTACTTTCAGCAGGGACTTAGAAGTACATCGACATGGGCATGGTATTCAGGAATATGGGAAAAGGCAAAAAAAGTAATTAATTCCACATTTTATTTCCATCCGACCTGATCATCAACAATCCCCTTTTTTGCTTGTATTTTTCTCTCGCTGTCTCTTTCTCAATTTATTCAACTCATTCCTTCCCCCTTCAAAACAAATATCCCTGTCACCAGCATAAATCACAATCTCTGCCAGCAGATTTCAGTTCTGATGTTTGTTCAGTCGACTTGAAATGTTAACTCCATTTTTATTTCATCAGAGACTGCCAAACTGTTCACTTTCCTCAGCACTGTTCACTTCCTCAGTTTTATTTTTGTTTCAGACCTCTGACATATTTCTTTCTTTGGTTTTACTGTTTTTTTTCAAATAAATTTCATGGTATGACAAAATCATTGGCAAAAGAAGCATTTAATGCCCATCATTAATTACCTTCAGCTGTGACCATTCTACACGACAGTCTGAAGCCAGAAACGTTTTGTGGGTCTGAATTCACACTTAATTCACCCCGGGTAATAACGTTAGATTTCTTTACCAAAGGAGATCAGTGAAATGAGATAGGTTTTTTGACAAATTGCTGCTGGTTTTATGGTTGCTATTAGTTAAATTGGCCATGGTTGCAATTCTTATCATTAGAATGAAAGTCCTACCACCAATTGTGGTAGGATTTGAAACAATACCCGTAATAAACAATGTAATAACCAGTGTCTCTGCATTACCTGCTGAGTGACTTAACTACTCTAATATGGAGTCCCTATCGTTAGTTACTTTGAAAGCAAGAACAAGGGTGTGATCAAATTATTTGTAACTTGGAAGACTGGTCAGAAGACAGCTGGAAACATAAAGCCTGAATTTTACCAAGGCATAGATAATGGTTTATCCAGCCACAGCACAGAGGCAGAGCGGGAGATTGCAGATATTATGGAGCTGGTGTTGGACAAATTTGATGATGGAAACAATAGTAAGACATAAATCAAAAAAGGCCCTCAATGTTGTGAACAAGCCTTGTTCTCAGATGCTTGCGAAGGATGAGTCTGAAATTCATGGACAATGAAGCGAGGTTTTAATTGAAACTGAAGATAATTGTTTCCATCTTTTCCAAATACAGGTAACAGAAACGGCAACAAAGTTGTATATGCATTGCGGCAGTAGTGACTGGACAGAGATAGAAAGGCTTACCAGGAACACCAACAACAGCGAGAATGGGATAGTAACCAGCCTGAATAATCATCAGTACACCTTCTATTCGAAGTGGTAACGTTGACCAAGATGCAGTAAGAAAAATAAGACCCGAGGATAAACCCCTGCCCATTGTTGTAACATTCCAGTCTATTGGTCTCAGATTCTGATCCATTGTTGTAACATTACAGACTATTGTTCTGAGATTCTGATCCATTGTTGTAACATTCCAGTCTATTGCTCTCAGATTCTGATCCATTGTTGTAACATTCCAGTCTATTGTTCTGAGATTCTGATCCATTGTTGTCACATTCCAGTCTATTGTCCTCAGATTCTGATCTCTCCACCCCCTCTTTCTGCAGCTGCCGATCCCTGTTAGGGCTGTCACTGATGCTCCCGCTTATACTATGGGATAAGACATAGAACAGAGCGCCTTAGTTATAGGAGAGGGAAAGCTTTCTGTGACGCAGTTAGAATCCATAGAGACTGACATCAATCATAGTCACTGAACAAATAGTTCCAGTTAACCCCTTTCTTTACACTTTCAGTGAACCTTTGGTTCACAGTTGAAACTGGGCTGGATTGGATGTTCACATCATTGTCTATTTGTTGTATATTCCATCACCAATTGCTCTAAAGATGTATGTGGTGAGGGAGAATGATGGATGTTTTCATTTTTCAGGTTAAGTGGCTCTCCCTTGTTGTCCACGTGCAATGCTGTAACCACCTGCATCAATACACTATCCCCCCCCCCCAGCAAAAAAAGACAAGCAAAATGTCATTACTGTGCTGATTGTACAAAAAAAATGCTGAGCAAAATTGGGTTGGCCTTCTCACTCCTGCAATAAAACAACATTGTATGTTGAAGATACAAAGTTCTTCATTGCGGTTTATGTGCTTTAAAGCAGTAACATTTACATTTCTTGATTCAATTGACTAAAACTAAAATCAAATGTGGTGCGTACAATGATGCTGTTCATGAAAGCCCATGGACTAAAGAGCCAGGGACAGAATGAATGTGACATTGGTTCAGAGACAGAGAGGAATGGGGGCAGTGGCTGTAGTGACTGGACGGGAGCACAGTGATATCCCAATGTCACCAGTATTTGGCTAGCACTTATTCTGACAGATGGAAAAAAATGTAATGCAGAGCAAGGAAAGAGATTATATTTGGGAGATGGAATGCCAAACAACAATATGAACACACCATGATAATTTTAAATGTAATAGGAAACTATATTTGATGTAAACACTGTTTAATCATGGTGTATGCAGAATGATAAAATTGTTCATATACGCACAGGATATTCAGAAATAAAAGCAGACAAAGATTTCAAAATAACAAGCTTTAGAGCTGGATGAACACAACAGGCCAAGCAGCATCTTAGGAGCAGAAAAGCTGACATTTTGGGATTTCAAAATGTTAGGTGTATAGGGATTTTACAGGATAATGATAGTAGGGATATAGTTCACTGCCAGCTGGTGTAGAGATGATGGGCTGAGTGACCTCCATCTTGCTGTAATTATTCTGAGATTTGTATGAAAAGGCTTCAGAGCCTAAGGGGAAACACTTTCAGTGACGGGCACAGATTGTGCCATCATGAGTAACCTATTTCTGTTGTCTCATGAAGTGCAGCTGCCTTGGAAATTTACTTTCAATCAAAATCAATTTCCTGAAATTCCTGCATTGAGGATGATATTCACAGAATATTTTTAATAAAGAAACAGACACTGGTGTAATACACCTGTTGTCAGCCCAATGGCTCTCACGGAATCAGGGATGGACGATATTGTCCAAATATAACCAAGTTCAACATCTGGACCTATCAAGAAAAGCAAAATTCTGGAGATTAAGGAAACCTGAAATAGAAGTTAGTGGAGAAACACAATATATGAGGTAACATCTGGAGACAGGTTTTGAGTTAACAGATCTGGTCTGTAATGAATCTATTCTGAAAAAGTCATATTGCAGATGCTGCTAGACATGATAATTTTTATTCCAACATTTCTTTTCTTTCTTTTGGACTGTCACAATTTGTCTGATCTGAATCACAACAGTGAAGCTGCCATTTGAGTTGACCTTCAAGTATTTGTGAAAGGTCATTAAAGGAGACATTGCAAAGTTTCTTTAATAAAGATCCCAAGTTTCGATGGCATGTTACATTGAGATAAACTGCCATGAAAAGTTTGAACTCAGTGGCACTGATATCGCACAATCAGTCCTCTTATTGAAAACGATGTGGATCCTTAACTCAATGTCATACCGTGCTCCTGATTTCGCTGGGGTTACACTCATCCAGCAAAGTCTTACCTTTCTGAGACTTTGGGCTCAACTTTGAAAACATAAAATATCCTGATATTTTTAATAGGACGCACTCAACCATGGGTTTTAGCAGGCACTAGCAAAGGCTGAGTTTATTTGTCATCACCAATAGCTCTGGAGAAAGTAACAGTGAGCTGCCTTCCTGAAACACTTCCAATCCAAATGCTGCAGACATGCACACAGAGCTGTTTGTTAGGGATTCCAGGATTTTTTTTTCAATACATTATAGTCAAGGAACAGCAATTTAGTGCCTATGCAGGACGACAAGTGACTTGAATGACTACTTTCAGAGACTGATTTCCCCATTGTCGAGTCGAGGACATTACCAGTGCAGGATTGTCTCCAATTTGCATTGATCACATTTTTGTTCAGGGTCCACAATGCCACAATGAGTGAAGTAACATGGGTGGCATGGCAAGTTACTCTGATCTCACTTCAAATGATGTTGGAACATGAGCTAAAACACGAATGAGTGAAAGTACAGAACACTGTGCTCATTGTTCTCACAATATTCCAAAGCTTTTTTTTCGGTGCGGACTTCCGATTCTGTCAGCAGATGTTTGTCCTATTTGTGACGAGGCTAGTTGGTGTCTGGATTGCACTGCTTAGGAGCGTGGTTGAGGCAGGTAACATCCCAAACTTTAAAAGCATTTGGATCAGCATCTGGTGGTGTAATCTCAATGGGCCTTTTCTCAATTGTATGGTTCTGTGTGGGAGCAGCCATGAAAGGTCTGATGTATTCTGAAGTACTGGCCAATGGTACTTGTTTGTCTGTTCCATCAACTGTGCTCAGAATGTGTTTCAAAACAGCATCACTCAGACAGTATCAGCACTTACTCAGCCGAGGACAGCCCAGCTATCTCTGAAGACATACAGGATTTTTCAAATGGTCAGTGCAAGATTATTCCAGCTGTTTATCGCCATTATTTTAACGAAACCAATAAAATGGACACAGCTTTCCCTTCATTAGAATAAAATATTTTAGCTGTTATGGCGTCATTCCTAAAAGATGAATAAACTCCTTCTTCCCATGCACACACTTTGAGAATGTATTTGTTTTCCTGCCGGTTTTTAATCCCCACTCCACTCCACTGCTGTTTCCATGATCTGGTTCCATGTTCGTGCCACTCGAATATGCATTTCCAAAGAGAATGTTTCTGTTTGAGCCAAGATTGTGAATGCTTACAAACTAACAGATCATATTCCTCAGCACCGCTTCACAGTCCTCAGTTCCTGCAGTAGTCTATGTCGTTATTCCAAAATATGTGGCACCATTCAGGTTTAGCTGATGAATGGCTAACACGAACAGTTCTTCAGTGTTGCCGGTTAGGAATTATCTCCAACAGGAGGCAATCCAAAAGCACCACCTTGATATTCAATGAGATAATCAACTTCCAGTGACAAATATCCTGTGTGTAACTATTCATCAGAAATTCACCAAATCATAGAGTCAGAAAGTTGTGAAGAATGGAAACAGAGGCTTCAGTTCTCTTCATCCATACCAATTACATATCCCCAATAAATCTTGTCCTATTTGCTAGCTTTTGACACATATCCTTCTAAACCTTTCCTAATCACAGACCCATCTTTTCAAATGTTGTAATTGTACCAAACTCCATTACTTCTCCTTGCATCTCATTCCACACACTCACCTCCCTCTGTGTGAAAAAGTTACCCCTGAGATTCCTTCTAAATCTTTACCAGCTCACCTTAAACTCGCACCCTCTAATTTTGGACTCCCCCATCATGCTGAAAACACCTTGTCTAGATACCCTATCTATTCTCCTCCTGACTTTATAAATCTCAGTAAGGTCACCCCTCAGCCTTCGAATCTCCAGGCAAAAGCCTCTTCAGTTTCTCCCTGCAGCTCAAACCTTCCAACCCAGGCAACATTCTTATCAATCTTTTCTGAACCTTTTCAGTTTTCACAAAATCCTTCCAATAGCAGGGAGACGAGAATTGCATGCAATATTCCAAAAGTGGCCTAACCAGTGTACAGCCGCAACAGGACCTCCCAACAACTACACGCAATGCACTGGCCAATAAAGGCAAGTTGTACCAAATGCAACAGGAGTAGATTCCCAACTTTAAGGGCATTTAAATGGTCATTGGATAAACATATGGATGATAATGGAACAGTGTAGTTTAGATGGACTTCAGATTGTTTCACATTTCGGCACAACATCGAGGGCCGAAGGGCCTGTACTATTCTATGTTCTGTGTTAAATGCTTTCTTTACTATCCTATCTATCTCTGAATCAACTTTCAAGGAACCAAGTGCCTGCACACCAGGACTCATTGCTCAGCAATACTCCCCAGGGCCTTACCATTTAGAGCACAAGTGCTGCCCCAATTTGATTTCCAAAATGCAACATGTCAGATTTATTCAAATTAAATCTACCTACCATTCCTTGGTCCATTGTCCCATCTGATCAAGATCCCATTGTACTCTGAAGTAACCTTTTTCAGTGTCCACCACATTTCCAATTTGGCGAACTTCTAGCTGGAAGTTTTCAAGGTCAATTAATGCCGGTCTAGCTACACTAAAATCCCAAATGAATTAAAAAGGTCTGATTTTCCAGAAAAAATATTGATCTATAGAGCTAATTGCTGTCTTTGAGGTTGTGGGATATATTTGCAAAATGCAGTTCATGCATAATGTGAAAGAAATAGACAAATCACAGCTCAGGTGACAGATAATTAAAGATAACGCAGCATTTTTTGAAGCAGCTGGAAAGCACTCAAAATGCCACGCCTAGTGGGTGTTGACTTCAAGATAAGTGTGATTAATGTAGTTTTGTTTTTTTGATTGGAATAGACATGTTGATGTGAAGGTCCTGTTTTTATGCTGAATGGCTCTCTGACCTTAATTTTTGAAAACAGAAAAAGCAGTCTCACAATTTCCATAATACGTCAGCTTTTGTGCTCCTGAGATGCTACTTGGCCTCCTGTGTTCATCGAGCTTCACACTTTCTTATTTGGATTCTCCAGCATCTGCAGTTCCCATTATCTCTGATCACAATTTCCATATGTTGTGAGCATCAAGTGGTGAGGATTACAATCTCCAAGACCACACAGCATCCTGGCTTGAATCTATATCATTGTCCATTCACTGACACTTCTTCAGAATCCTGAAAGTCTCCATGAAACATATGTTAGTGTCCCTGGGTTTCACCATCATATTCTGAATGGAAATTAGACAGAGGCAATAAATGCTGGTCTTGCCAACAAAAGTCATCTCAACACTCCAAATAAAAGTAATCTGTACTATTAAAGACATATATTCAGCCCAATCTGTTTACTAAAGAAGTTTTATTGAGATTTTAACTTTGTTCTGTCTCTCTGATCTTGCTGAAAAACCATGAAGCTTTCCTGAGTATTTTCATAGTGTCGTTTAAAAATCATATTTGGAAGTTGTACCCATCATTCTGAAAGGCAGAGCCTTCGTGGCCATGTGAAAACTTGGATCAGGAGTAAGTGATTAGAAAAATCAAACCAAGTCCTCCATGCGGTGAGCTCTTGAATGATGTGGCCTCAAATAAACGTTCCTCTCCACCCCTTATAACATTGGTGTGTTATTCTCAGTCAAGAATCTGTCTGCCTCTCCCTTAGGAATATTCAATGATTTATCCTCCATCTCTCTCTGGAAAGATTTCCATAAACACACAATCCTTTGAAAGGGTAAAAGAAATAAGTCAACATTGTCTCAATGAAATATTCTCCAGTTTACAGTCCATCCACTGGTGGTAATCTCGTGCACAAATGGAAATAATGTTTCAGCATTCAACTTGAAAAGACTGCTTGGAATATTTTGCGTTTAAACAAGATGGTGTGTCATTCGCCTAAAGTCCAATAAATCCAGGGCCAGTCTGGTCATGATTTCCTCTGAAGATAAATACTTCTCACAGGAATCAGTTCGGTGAATCATCCCCGGATGGCTTCTGATTTCATCATGCACACAGCCTCATGCAGTCTCACCATTACCCTGGAAAAGTGGCCAAAAAGTGTCCTCTTCGGCCTTGAAACTGCTCGACCATGCCCTGCAGCAAACCAGGTACGACAGCCACATCACCTTCCTTAGTACCTGCCTACGGAACCAGATCATCCCCATTGGACTACAGTCCACATTCAAGCCTTCCCAACTTGGCCCCAAATGTGACAATGTCTACATCCAGAACATTAAGACACTTCAGAAGCATCTTTCCCTGTGACTCCTGAAACACACACTCGCAGAAATGCGATGGCAACTCCAGGCACTGCAATCCAGCCTACCCCAGCTCAGAGCCTCCCTCTCTCAGACCTGCAAAGGACCTCTCCTGTTTTTTTATTCTTCGTAGGATCCAGAACCTGAACTCACAATTCTACTCAGCTTCAGTGGAGACAAAAAACCGTAAGTACAGTAAACTTCCTGGTGCCTACCATCCAAAACGGGCAACCTACACCTCCCAAATCCCCAACCCGACACAAGAACTCGCCCAAAATGTGCCCGCCAGCTTTGGCCATGTGGCCACTCTCGGAGCAACTGGGGATGACGTCACATCCTCCGCCGCAGGATACACCGTTCCCGGGACAGCGAATGCCACCACCTCCATTTCCATGTCCAACACCATAGACACTGAGGACACACCTACCGTCAACGCAGCTGCCTCCTCCTACCCTGCTCCTCCCACCACCAGCGCAAACGGCACTCCGCCCACCACCGATCCAACTCCGCCCATGCCCATGCAACTCCACCCACAACCATCTCCGATGTCACTCCACCCACAGCCTCCACAGCTAGCAGCTCCAGAGGAGACAGAAACACTGAGCCCTGTCGAGTCTTCACCATCCCCACAGACCTCCCCCTTACTGAGGACAAACGATCAGTCCTCAGTAAGGGGCTCACCTTTGTCTCCCTTCACCCACACATCAATCAATACCGGTCACGCTTGGACATTGAGTAGGTTTTCCGCCGCCTCTGCCTCCATGCTTACTTCTCTAACCGTGAGCCTAACCCTCCCTCTACTGACTTCTTCATTCACCTCCAATGCACCCCCTCCTCCTGGGCACCATCCGAAGGTCCTCTACCCTCCCTCGACCTCTTCATCACCAACTGCCACCGTGACATCAAATGCCTCAACCTCTCCACCCCTCGCACTCACTCCAACCTCTTCCCTGCAGAACGTACAGCCCTCTGCTCCAATCCCAACTTCACCATAAAACCCATGGACAAGGAAGGCACAGTTGTGGTATGGTGCACTGACCTCTACATCGCTGAGGTTATACGCCAACTCTCCAACACCACCTCCTACTGCCCCCTTAATCATGACCCCACGCCCGACTACCAAACCATCATGTCCCAAACCATCCACAACCTCATCACCTCAGATGACCTCCCACCCACAGCCTCCAACCTCATCATTCCCCAACCCTGCAACGGCCACTTCTATCTCCTTCCCAAAATCCACAAACCTGCCTGCCCTGGTTGACCCATTATCTCTGCCTGCTCCTGCCCCACTGAACTTATCTCCACCTAACTGGAATTCATTTTTTCACCCTTAGCCCAGGAACTCCCTACCTACGTCTGTGACACCACCCACACTCTCCATCTCCTACAAAACTTACAATTCCCCAGTCTCCAACACTTCATCTTTACCATGGACGTCCAGTTCCTTTCCACCCGCATTCCCCATGCTTCTTCCTATCCCGCAGGCCCAACCAGTGCCCCAACGCTGACACCCTCATCCGCCTAGCCAAACTCGTCCTCACCCTCAACAACTTCTCTTTCAATTCCTCCCACTACCTACAAAAGGGGTGGCCATGGGTACCTACATGGACCCAAGCTGTGCCTGCCTCTTTGTAGGTTATGTGGAACAATCCCTCTTCCATACTTGCACAGGCCCTAAACTCCACCTCTTCCTCCATTACAGTGATGACGACATCCACGCCACCTCATGCATCCACGAGGAGCTCAAACAGTTCATTCACTTCACTGACACCTTCCACCACACCCTTAAGTTCACCTGGACCATCTCTAATGCCTCTCCCTCCTTCCTGAATCTCTCTGTCTCCATCTCTGGCAACCACCCAGAAACCAATATCCATTTCAAGCGCACTGACTCCCACAGCTACCTGTAATACACCTCCTCCCACCCACCTTCCTGCAAAAATGCCATCCCCTATTCCCAATTCTGCCGCAACTGCTCCCAGGTTGATGAGTTCCACCCCTGTACATCTCAGATGTCCTCGTTTTTCAAGGACGGCAACCTCCCCCCACTCAGTGGTTGAGAACTCCCTCGACCGCGTCTCCCACATTTTGAACAACTCATCCCTCACACCCCGTCCCCACCCTTGTCTGCTTTCCGGATGGACTACTCTCTCCGTGACTCTCTTGTCCGCTCCACACTCTCCTCCAGCCCCAACACACCCGGCACTTTTCCCTGCAACCGCAGGAAGTGCTCCAGCTGCCCCTACCCCTCCCCCCTCACCTCGATCCCAGGCCGCACATCTGATAATGTGCCAGACTGCATCCGCTGTTCCCATTGTGGCTCCGCTACATCGGAGAAACCAAGCGGAGGCGTGGGGACAACTTTGCAGATCACCCATGCTCGGTTCGAACTAAACAACTCCCCCTCCCATTCTACAAATGGCATGTCCATCCTGGGCCTCCTGCAGCACCACAATGATGCTACCTGAAGGTGACAGAACAGCAACTCATATTCCACTTGGGAACCCTGCAGCCCAATGGTATCAATGTGGATTTCACAAGCTCCAAAATCTCCCCTCCCCCACTGCATCCCAAACCAGCCCAGCTCGTCCCCACCTCTCTAACCTGTTCTTCCACTCACCTGTCCCCTCCTCCCACCTTAAGCCACACCCCCATTTCTTACCTACAAACCTCATCCTGACCGCTTGACCTGTCGTCCTTCCCGGACTGACCTATCCCCTACCTACCTCCCCACCTACACTCACCTTTACTGGCTCCATCCCTGCCTCTTTGACCTGCCTGCCTCCTCTCCACCTATCTTCTCCTACGCAGCAGCAGCTACGCACTGATGATGGCTTCTCGACTGGAGACGAAACGTTTGCAATTCATTTGCCAAACTCGGCGAACAAACCAACAGCCAACTACCTTCTCCTCTCTCCATCTTCGGTCCGCCTCCCCACTCTCTCCCTATTTATTCCAGAACCCTCTCCCCATCCCCCTTTTCTGAAGAAGGGTCTAGGCCCGAAACACCAGCTTTTGTGCCCCTGAGATGCTGCTTGTCCTGCTGTGTCCATCCAGCCCCACAGCTTGTTATCTCACACTCTCCAGCATCCGCAGTTCCCATTATCTCAAACCGGCGTATTCAGCTATGAAGCATGCGCACAGCTCATTGTGACTGTGAGCATGCGTACTGGGAGAGATATCCGGAATGAAATGGTCCTCCATGAGAGCCACAAGTGGTGAGTACAGGTTAAAGGGGAGGGCAGCTTCGGTGCTGTATTCCAGCAAGAGGGCTGCGTGATTGCTCAGTTTAGGTCTCAGGTCCCAAACAGGGGTCTTCCAGTACCGCGTTTAGTTTGCAGAGAGCCTCAGGCTTCCTCCCTGAAACAGGCCTAGACTGTCCTGTGAGCGGGAAAGTCCTGTCAGCTTTTACCCTGTCAAGCCACTTCAGAATGTGATTACAGCAATGAGAGGTGTTCTCAGTAAAGCAGAACTCCAATGTGCACTCACTGGTTCGAGGTCTTTCCATTGCGTATTGTGTTAGCACCCTCGCTGACTTTTGTTTTGAGTTTTTAAAAAGTCATTTTTGACTTGAATCTGAGAGTTGAACGGTGACGTCTGGACTGTGAGCAGCTATTGTGCTCCAAAAAATGCAAAATCAATTATTGGCTTCTGAGGCCAGGCCTGGAAGTCGATTGCAGGTTGTTTCTTATTGGAAAACTGTGTAGACTCTTTTGGCCATTAATAAGGTCCGCATCTGGGAACTGGTGCCAGCAAGTCTGGGAGAGAATGTTGTCAAACAGAAGGACTTTAAAACTGGGCCAAATGCACATCTTTGATGCTGAGCTAGCTGCTGGTGTGACAGAGGCTCAGAGAAAGACCACAGAGTGGAGGGAGAGAGCTGAACAGGGTGGGTCCGTGTGGTTTGGATATTGGGGTTATTCTTCACCCATCACCCCCCGACAAAATCCAGCCAGTTGTTTCTCTCATTGTCCCTCTTCCCCCACTTTACCCACTTCTGTACCTCCAGCCCCTATCCCACCCCTTGCTTCCCCCAGTATCAGCAAACTTCCAAAGATATTTCTGACATACTCTGTTACTTTTCTCAGGGCATTCAACAACTTGAAAACTGGATTGAAAATGAGAGACAGAGCAGCCACTGCAGAAGCTTCCAAAATCACACTGCACTTTCTTGAACTGCTGCAATCCACGTGGTGATGTAGCTCCCATGTTGCAAATTGGAAAGGAGTTGTAGGATTTTCATCCAGTGGTGATAAGGTCGTGCTGTTTTTTGTGTCTGTTGTTGTCATTTTGTTCTTATATTCCACCTTCAACAGAATAGAAACATAGAAAATAGGAGCAGGCGCAGGCCATTGTAGCTTTCGATCCTTCTCCGCTAGTCACTTTGATCATGGCTGATCATTCTACTCAGCCTCCTCCCACTTTAGAGCCAGTTCTTTTGATCCCTTAAGCCCCGACAACTATACATGTTATCGTCTTCTTGGAAACATCCAGTGTTCGGCCTTAACTGCTTTCTGTGGCAGCAAATTTCACTGGGTCACCAGTCTCTGTATTTTTTTAAAATTTCCTCATTTCAATTCTTCACAGCCGAGTCCATGCCCCTAAGCTCCAACTCCCTGGTCATTGATAACATCCTTCCTGTATTTACCTAGAATTTTTTTGGTTTCTGTGAAATCTTTCATCGTTCTTCTAAACTCCAGTGAATTTCATCCTAACCAATCCATCCTATCCTTATATGTAAGTCTTGCCATCCCAGGAATCAGTCTGATCAACTGTTGTGAACAGCCTCTGTAGCCAGAAATTCCTTCCACAGATAAAAATTCCAAATTTACACATACCATCCCAGGTGTGGTCTCACCAAGATCCTGTACAATTTCAGTAAGACATCCCTGCTCCTGTACTCAAACGCTCTAACTCTGCAGGTCAAAATACCATTTGCCTTCTTCACCCCCTGCTACACCTGCATGCTGACTGTCAGTGACTTGTGTTTTCCTAGTTTTGTAATCCAACTGGATAATCTCGAACTGAGACGCATTTCTCATTTAAATGATAAATTGATTGTATGAATACCTGGGATCCACCATGGACCACAGTTCCACACTGGGCACTGGTTGGCATACAAGAAATGACTGTTTATTCTGACTGTTTCTGTGTGCCAAACAGTTCTGTATCCCTGTGAATACCCAATCTCTCATGCTTTAAATTTACGTGCTAATCTCTTATGTGGGGAGTTTGAATGCCTTCTCAAAGCCTACATAAGCCACATCCACTGCCTTTTCAACTCTAAATGTTGCATTTTTGAAACATTCCGGCAGTTTTGTCCAACATGATTTCCCTTTCATAAATCCACACCAACCTAATTCTGTCACTGTTTTCCAGTGTTAGGCTAAGGTTCATAGTTCTCAGGCTTCTCCCACATCCCTTCTAAAACAAAGGGATAATATCAGCCACTCTCCAGTCATGTCACACCCACCCATATTTATAGATGATACGAATATTTCTGCAACCTCCTCCCTTACTTCCCACAATATCCTCAGATACACGAGATCAGGTACTGGAGATTTATCAATCTTTATATTTTCTGAGACATTTAGCACTTCATCTCCTGTAATGTGAACTATTTTCAAAATATCAAAAAAATTTCTGCGTTCTCTAGCCTCCTTCATTACAACTTGTCCATGCTGACCAGGCTTCCCAAACTGAACGAGTCCCACTTGCTTGAGTTGGGTCCATATCCCTCTAAAGCTTTCCCATTCATGTACCTGTACAAATGTCTTTTAAATGTTGGAAGTGTACCTGCATCTTTCACTTCCTTTGGCAGTTCATTCCACATAGAAACGACCCTCTGTTTGAAACAGTTCCCCTTTACTGCCCTTCAAATTTTTCTCCTCTCCCGTTAAAAAAATACCCTCTAGTTTTGGACTCCCCTATCCAAGGGAGAAGGCCCTTGCTGTTCACATTATACCCCTCACGATTTAATAAACCTCTCAAAAGTCACTGCTCAACCTCCTATTTTCCAGTGAAGCCCCAGTCTCTCCACATAACTCATACCCTCCAGTACTGGTAACCTATAGACTGTAAGTGTAGCATGAAGCCACACAGAGTAGAAAGCTAATCCAGCCACGAGAAGCATCACCTAACCTCCATCTGTTTGGCCCTTCGTCAAATAGTCTGGCAATAAGAACTGTCCAGATTCAGGCATGAACCGGGAACGTTTCAGTTTGCTTCGTCCAGCTCCCTTGTCTTGAATTTCCCCTCCCAAATGAAAAGGGATCTCCCATTCACTTTAGGTGTACTCTTCATGATTATATAAACATATAAATCACCCCTCCATTCTGAGACTGCAATGGAAAAATGCCTCAACCAATCAAGCCTCTCCTTATGATTCTCAACCTCCACTCCTGGCAACTTCCTGCTAAATCTTTGCTGAATCCTCCCCAGGTTGATGATATCCTTTGAAGAACAGGAGATCTGAAGTGGACACATTACTCCAGAAGAGGCCTCACTGATGTTCTGCACAATTTCAACATGACGTCCCACCTCCTGTACTCAAAAGGTCTGAGCAGTGAAGGCAAGCAGGCTAAACACCGACTTAACCACCCTTTCTACATGTGATGCCAACCTCACAGAATTAAGGGCCTGAGCCCTGAGGTCTCTCTGTTCGACAACACTAACCCCAAGGCCCTACATTTAATTGTACAAATACTGATCTTGTTTGTTTTACCAAAATGAAATACCTCGCCTTTATCCAAATTAAACACCACCTGCCATTCCTCAGCCTCTTAACCCTGTAAATCAAGATCTCTTTGTAATCCTGGACAGCCTACGTCACTGTCCACTATCCTGCCTATTTTGGAGTCATCTGCAAACTTACTGACCATGTCTCCACTATTTTAATCTAAATCGCTTTTTTTATGTAAGGTCAAACAAAATTGGAGCGAGCACTGACTCCTGTGGAACACTTCTGGGAACAGGCCTCCGGTCTGATAAACAACCCTCCACCACCAGTCCCTGTGTCCTGTCACTAAGCCATATCTGTATCCAGCTGACAAGCTCCCCCTGAATCCCATACGATCTAACTTTACTAATTAGTCCACCTTGTGGAACCTTGTCAAAAACTTTACTCTTGTCAAAATAAACTACATCCACCATTCTGCCCTTAATAATTTTCTTTGCTACTTCTCCAAAAAACTCAATCAACTAATCATTCCTTGACTCTCCAAATACATAAATCCTACATTTGACAATTACCTTCAAATACATACCCAAAACCGAAGTCAGACTCAGGTCTACAGCTCCCAGGCTTCTCCTGATATCCCTTAAACAAAGGCACAATTTTAGCCACTCTCCAGTCATCTGGCACCTCACCCGTAATTATAGATGATGCAAATATTTCTGCAAAGGGGCCCCAAGTTTTCTCTTTAACTTCACACAGCATGGTTTGATGCACTAAAGCAGGAACTGGAGGTTTAAAGTCAGAGTGTAATACAGCATGGAAACAGGCCCTTCGGCCCAAACTGGTCTGTGCTGACTATGGTACCCACTCAGCAATTTCTAACTGCCTGCATTTGGTCCATATCCCCACTTAACACTTCCATCCATGTACCTGCCCAAATGTGTTCTAAACGTTGCTATTGTACCTGTCTCAACCACATTCTCTGGCAGCCCATTCCAAATATGCACCACTGTCTGTGTGAAGAAGTTGCCCCTCACGTCCTCCTTAAATCTGACCTCTCTCACCTTAAATCTGTACACTCTAGTTTTCCATTCCCCATCCCTGGGAACAAGACTACGTGCATTCATCCTATCTCTGCCCCTCATGATTTTATTCACCTCAGTAAGGTATGCCCTAATTCTCCTCCATTCCAAGGAATAAAGTCCAATCCTGGCCAACCTCTCCTTAGAACTTGCCTGTATTCCTAGCAACATTCTCGTAACTCTTCTTTGCACATTTTCCAGTTTAACTATGCCTTTCCTGAAACAGGGTGACCAAAACTGTACACCACACTGCAAGTGTGGCCTCACCAATGACCTGTACACCTTTAACATAACATCCCAACTCTTATATGCAATGCATCGACCGAAGAAGGCCAGGATGCTGAATGCTTTCTTCACCACCCTGTCTACCTGTGATGCTGCTTTCAACCAACTATGCACTTGTGCTTCTCAGTTTCTCTGCTCCACAATATTCCTCAGAACTTCACCATTTACTGTATAACTCCTTCCTTGGCTGAACTTTCCAAATGCTAACACCTCACGCTTAGCTGTGTTGAATTTCATTTGGCAATCCTCAGCCCACTTCCCCATCTGATCACAATCCCCGTGTAATTTTTGATACCTCAGCAATACCTCTTAAGTTTGCAGATGATACAAAATTACTAATCATGCCATATACATTCACATCCAGATCATTTATGTAAGGGACAAATAACAATGATCCCAGTATTGACCCCCGTGGCACACCATTAGCCACAGGCCACTAGTCTGAGAACCAAAGTTCAGCCATCACGCTATGCTTCCTACCATCGACCCAATTTCGAATCCCATGATCTAGCTCTCCCTGGATCCCACACAACTGAGCCTTCATGACTAGGCTGCCGTATGGGACCTTGTTGAAGGCCTTACTAAAGTCCATATAGATAGCATTCGCTGCCCTAAACTCATCAATCCTCCTGCTTACCTCCTCAAAAAACTTGAATAGATTTGTCAGACATGATTCCTGTGCACAAATCCATGCTGACTAACCCTAATCAGATCTTGAATATCCCAGCTTTGGTTGATCCACTCTCTAAATATCATCTTCAATACCTTGTCTTCCAATGGTTCACTGGCTGGTCTTTGCTACCTTTCTTAACCAATGGAACAACATTAGCCACCCTCCAGTCTTCTGGAATTTCAGTCGTGAGAAAAGATGAAGGGAAAAATCTCTGCAAGGGTCTCTGCAATTTCTTCCCCAGCCTCCCACAGTGTCCGAAGATGGACTTCATCAGATCCAGTGGAATTATCAACTTAATGTGCTTTAAGGCTGCAAACGCCACCTCGATGGTCCAAAACATCCCCACTTGCTTCCCTTGTTTCCTTAGCATCCATGATTCTCTGCTTAGTAAACACTGAGGAGAAATATTCATTAAAAATCTCCCCCATCTCCGTGAGCTGTTTTCAAACCAAAATATTTCTACCCCTGACTTGTACCCCCTCCATTTCTTTCTCAACAGTAAAAACTGATGCAATATATTCCTTTCAAATCTCTCTCCTCTCCTGATGCTCAACACAGAGTTGATCTCTTTCATCTTTATGGAGCCCTGCTTGCCCTCTCGGTGCTCTCTTGCTTTTAATGCACTTGTAGAAACTCTTTGAATTATTCTTCAGCTTATCAACCAAGGCAGTTTCATGTTGCCTTTTTGCCATCCTGATCTCCTGTTTAAGAATGCCCCCAACACTGTTTACACTGTTCAAGAGATTCATTTGAGCCAATTTTTTTTATATCTACTAATTTATTTTTTTTAAATTCCTGACTAAAACCTGAGTATCTTTTTTCACCCATTGTTCTCTAATCCTACCAGCCTTACCTTTCACTCTTACAGAGACATAATGACTCTGAATTGTCACATTTTTGAAAGCCCCCCACTTATCAGACATCCTTATACCTGCCGTCTACTCATGTCAACTTTTGAAAGTTATAAAAACAGAAGCTGCTGGAAAAGCTTCGCAGGTCTGGCAGCATCTGTGAGCGACAAATCGGAGTTAATGTTGCAGGTCTGTTAATCCTTCCTCAGAAGTGTTGAGAGTTCTTTTCTTATAGCATTAAAATTTGCCTTCCTCCAATTAAAGCTTTTACTTTTTCTGGAAGGCATATTCTGTTCCATAATTGTTTTGAAACTGATAGTAATTCTGTCACAAGACTCAGAGTTTCCCTGTACTGTCACTTCAGTCACTTGCTCCGCCTTTTTTTTTCCATAGGAACATCGATTTATTGATAAAGAAAAGTTTCTTGAACACATTTCACAAAATACTCACCATCTAAACCTTTTACACACTGGCAGTCCCGGTAAATGTTTGGAAACTGAAAATCACCAACTATTATAACTTTATTATTCTTACACGTATCTGAGATCCCTCTGGATATTTGTTCCGCAGTTTCCCTCTGACTATTAGGAAGCCTATGGTACAATCCCGTCAGATGATTGCTCCTTTCTTATTTCTAATTTCAGCATATGTTTTCATGGGATGATTTTTCAGAAGCATCTCTTCCAGTGATAGCAGCAATGTTTTCCTTATTTAAAAAAAATTCCTGCAATTGGCCCATATTCGCTCCAAACCATTCAAATTCATGTACTTATCTGAATGTTTTTCAAACATCGTAACTACCCACATCCATCACTTCCTCTGGCAGTTCGTTCCACACACTGAGCACTCTAAATAAAACAAAAAGATGCCCGTCATGAGTTTTTTAAAAATCTTTCTCCTCTCATTTTAAAAATATGCCCCTGGTTTTGAAATCCCCCACCTGAGGGAAACGACCTTTGCTATTCCTTATCTGTGTCTCTCATTATTTTATTAAAACTACACAAGGTCATCCCTCAACCTCTTACTTCCCGTGAAAGAAGATCCTGCCAATCCAGCGTATATTTATAACTCAACCCCTCCATTCCTGGCAATATCATGGTAAGTTTTTTTTCCAAACCCAGTCCAGTTTAACAATATTCTTCCCATAACAGGACAACCAGAGCAGCGCACAGTCCTCCAGAAGAGGACTCACCAACATCACTTCCCAGCTCCTGTACTCAAAGGCCTGAGCAATGAAGACAAGTGTGCTAAATGCCTTCCTCACCACCCTGTCTACCTGTGATGCAAATTTCAAAGAATGATGTACCTGAAACCCGAGGTTTTTTTTTCCTGATCTGCAACACTACCCAGAGCCCAAGCATTAATTGTGCAAGTCCTGCCTTTGTGAAGTATTGTGTTGTGGTAAAACAAACATTTATCCAAATAAAATTCAATCTCCCATTACTCAGCCCATTGCACCAATTGATTAGGATCTCTCTGAAATCCAGAACGCCACTAGGCCATCTCCCTTATTATGACAACAAATAATAATCAATGAGAAGATGTTCTGCTTCATTTGTACAAGGAAGGGGTCAGACCAGATCTCGAATACTGTCTGCAGGTTTTGGTCTTCTCTTCGTTTATTCAAAGTAGCTCAGAGGAGGTTTACAAGATTGAAACCTGGAATAAGTGGGTTGTCTGAGGAAGATGGATTGGGCAGGAAAGAGGGAAAAGGATTTGTCAGGAGCTGCTGATTAAAACAGGAAACTGATGTGAGCCAGGATATAGGGTGTAGTGAAGTAGAGTCTGTTTGGATTGAGCTGAGAAACACCAATGGACAGAAAATGACCTTAGTGCTGCATATGGAACCCAAGCTGCAGTAATATTAGGGAAGGCATTAGGGTGGAATTGAGAGATATAAGGCATAAAGTTATGGCTTTAATTACAGGTGACTGCAACCTACTTATAAATTGTCCAAATCACAACTGTAGCAGTACAGTGCAGGAGGGATATTTAGTGTCTATATGGTACAATTTTATGAATCAACATGTTGAAGAAGCAGATGGGTGTTGTATAATGAGGATGGAATAATTGACAATCGAGTTGAGTACGGGCCCTTAAGGATGAGGGACCACAATAGGATAGAATTCTTCACAAAGCTGGAGAGTGATGAATGTTGTTTCTGAGACTTGGGTCCTGTATTTAAATGAAAGAAGTTAAAATGATATGAGGCACGAGCTAGTTGTGATAAATGGTGAATCAGTGTGTAAATGGATGATGGGAAATGGGTAATGGCAAATGTTGAAAGAGGACGTGGGCAAGCTGTGGAAGTTCTTCATCGCAGCCTGGCATAAGAACAAAATGGGAAACATGATCAAACCACAGCACAGAAAGGGAAATGAACAGGTATTAAATTTAAGGAAGCAGCATACACAATTAGGTCAATAAAACAACTGACAACAGGATTGGGAGCAGTTTAGGTTTCTGCAAAGGGAAAGAAAGGGATTTAATCAGAGTGAGAAAACAGAACATGAGTGCATGCTGCAGGGACCATACAAACCAACAGAATTTTGTTTTATATTCATTCACAGGATGTGAACTTTGCTGGCTTGGCCAGAATTTATTGCCCATCTGTGATTGCCCAGAGGGCTATCAAGTGTCAGCTGCATTGCTGTATGGCTGGAGTCACACACAGACCAAACCAGGTGAAGGATAACAGTTCCTTTCCCTGAAGGATATTTATGAGCCAGATGGCTTTTTCCTGACGATCAACAGCGGTTTCATAATCATCATTAAACTCTTAGTTGAAGATTGGTAATGAAAGACTGGTCAAGAAGAATATAGGGTCTCCTGACAAGCAGAAACAGGGAATTTATAATGGGGTACAAAGTGATAGCGGAACAATTAAATATGACTGAGATTTTCAATAAGGAGGGTACAAATAACCTCCCAAAATTAAGGGGATCACAGGGTCTAATGGGAAGGTGGAATCAGAATTAGTAGGAAAATGATATTGGGACAACTAATGGGATAACAGGCAGATAAATCCCCAGACACTGATAACCTTCATCTCAAAGTACCTTAGGAAGTGGCAATAGAAATAGCAGATTCACAACTGGTTTTCCTCCAAATTCTATAGACTCAGTTTTTATGGATTGGAGGATCGCTACTGTAACCCCAATATGTAAGAACGGAGTCAGAAAGAAAACAGGGAATTTGCATAAAATTGTTGGTTGGAAAAATATGTTCGTGTCCACTATAAAAGATGGAATGACAGAGTACTTGCAAGATAGTGTCAAGATCAGACAGAGTCAGCAGAACGTTTTTCCGTGCTGTAGACTCTGTGTTGGGTGTGAATTCCCTCCACACCACTCACCATCCTGACTTGGAAATGTATCGCTACACCTTCAGTGTTGCTGGATCAAAATCCTGAATTCTCTCCCTAACAGCATTATGCGTCCACCTACCGCTCATGGACTACAGTGGTTCATGGAGACAGATCACTGCCACTTTCTTAATGACAGTTAAACACAGCCAGCAATGCCCACAGGATGTGTTTTTAAAAAGACTATCAAGGCCAAGTGCGAATGTGGAATTGAAGCCAAAATAGATCAACTTTGACCTTTTTGAGGCTTGAGAGGCAGAATGGATAACTGATTCCGAATTTCTGATCTCTTCTCCTATTAAAATGCATCATCTCACCAGGAATGATGTATTCCCTGTAACTTAGAAGGATGACAGCTGATGTGATTAAAACTTTTCAAATGTTAATTGAAGCTGGTCGGGGTGTAGAGAGGAACTAATCCACTGGGTGAGTGAAGTGGGAGCTCAAACACCCTCCTCACCCGCAGTCATCAGACAAGACCTGAGCTTCTTTGTCCTGCGGTTTATTCAAACGTAGGAATGAGGAACAAGTGTGGGTCACTCGGCCCCTCGAGCCTGCTCTGCGACTCAATAAAATCACTGATTTAATTTCAACCTCGGTTCTATGTACCTGCATATCGCAGAATATCTTTCATTGTCTTGGTCAGCAAGAATCTGTCTCTGCCTTTTAAAAAAAAAGATGCTGCATCCACTGCCTTTTGCCGAAGGGAGTCACAAAGATTCTCAGCCCTCTGAGAGAAAAGAAATGTTCCTCACTATTTCAAATGGACTCACCCTTACCTTTAAACAATGACCTCAGTTCTAGATCCTTCCACAAGAGGGACCATGTTTTCACCATGCATCTGGTCAGGTCCCCTCAGGATCTTTCGTGTTTCAATTTAGTATCCTCTTTCTTTTCTAAACTCCAGACAATACAGACCTAGCCTGTATTTTCCTCCAGATGTTCCTTTAAGGCAATCCACTCATTCCAGGTATTAGTCTATTGAATCTGCCCTGAAATGTTTCATAACAACCTTCTCTAAGTCGGGTGACCAGAACTGACAACAGTACTCCAAATACAAATCCCACCAGTGCAAAAGGGGGAATTAATTATCGAAAGGAGGACCATGAATTCCCACCTGCTTGCAGGAATGCATTTTCAGCCAGCTTCGGTCATTTACACGTATCCAGTTACAGACTGACACAGGTTATGGTCAGATAGTTGTACGGTTTGTATTGTTACACCGACAGCATTGTTGTGGTCTCACTCAAACCTCCCACTCTGGCTCTGCACAAATAATGATTGGCTCTGTAGCCAGTTCCCACAGCCTGATTTGTCCTGTATTTTTCATCTTCTGTCCTTTCAAAGATATCAAATGATCCAAGTGGAATAGCTCAGCAAGACTGACAACATCTGTGAAGGAAAGAACAGAGTTAATGTTTTGAGTTCGGTGACCCTTCCTCTGAACTTGAGAAAGGATCATCAGACCTGAAACATTAACCTGTTTTTTTCATTCACAGATGTTGCCAGATCTGCTGAGCTTTACCAGCAAATTATTTTTCATTCCTGATTTACAGCATCTGCAGTTTTTAATGATCCAGGTGACAATCCAGCAGCTTTCATTCTACTTTTAACTGTTGTAAATTTATTTTTTCAGGGAATTGGAAAGGGAGCATTTACTGACAGGCTGCTCAACTCAAACACTGGATCAAGAACTGCCGGGAACACTTAATTCTCAGGAGCTTTGAATATGGAAGGAACAAGTGTCATTCACAGTGAAGAGAAACCATATACGTGGCCTGTGTGGACAAGCCTTCAGTCAATTGTCTGGCCTGTCAGTACGTAAATGCAGTCAAAACAGGGTGACAACCATAACATCAAACAGCTCTTGCTTTGTCATATCATAGTGATGGATCTCAGTTTGAGTTAAGCAAGGGCCACTCATCTCCTCTCCTCCCTACATTCTTAGTGCAAACATGGACCAAACAGCTGAATTCCAAATGTGAGAGTGACTATCCACTATCTTAAGGCTCCATTTGACAGAGCATTGTATTAAGGAATCATGACAAAGCTAAGTTCAATAGGAACCAGAGAATATTATTCTTCCTTGGATAGCTGGTTTTTGAAAAGATTGCATCTTCAGACCTCAGTAAATCGAAACAAGGTGAATTTATTCAAACTTGTACCACATACTTGTGGAAGAGGTCTGTAAGTTTAGCTCGGAGACACTCCACCTTTTACAGCTCAAAACAGCATGTGAAGGCATTTTCATGTAAAAATGGTTGCATATGACATTGATATGAAATAAATTATTTCACTTACTTACTATAAAAACAGGATGCTGTTCAGTTTCTGACAAAGTTCTGAGTCCTCTAATTTCAACAGGACTTCCACTTCCATACTATCTTCAGAGCTTCTCTATCCGACCGTCAGCTCACAGCTGGGTGAGTAACACTTACGTGACTATCTTAAGCTATACAGATAGTTTCTGAGCCCTAAGTAACTGTTGATGGTTCACTGTTATGGACCTGCAGTTAAACTGTCGGAGCAACAATAATTCTGACCTGATATGGTTGTATTTGACAGTTACCTTGTGCTGCACTGCTTGGACAAGTTTATTTTCTACTTGTTCTGTGTTTTAATGTTCTCCTTTTCCTTCTCTGTTTCCAATGTACATTCTCTTACCCTCCTCACTCTACTTCACCCTGGTTTGATAATACTGAATACAGAAGGGGAGGCTTGTGATTGTAGGATGGCAATCGTCTCAGCTGCAGGAGTTCCTCAGGATCAGGTTCTAGTCCCAACCACCTTCAGCTGTTTCATCAATGACCTTCCCTGCGCCATAAGGTCAGAAGTGGGAATGTTTGCTGATGCTTGCACAATACTTTAGCACCGTTTGTGGCTCCTTGGATACCAAAGCAGTAGATATCTAAATGCAGTGAGCCTGGACAACATTGAAGTGACCCTACCATGTGACAAAGAACATTTGCACCAACAAGTACCAACAAATAATGACCAAATCTGAGAAATGAGAATCTAACCACAGCCAAGTGACATTCACTGGGTGTATCTTTATGGAATTCCCCATTATCATCATCCTGGGGGCTAATATTGATGAGAAGCTGAATTGGAACTATCAGCTGAATAATGTGCATCCAAAATATATCAAACCCTCTCAACCACCTGATCTTCCTATCTAACCACATTCAGGTTTTTGTGAATGTTCGTTCCAAGGTCTGTTTGTCCCTCTACACCACTCACTATTCCTCACTTTCATAGTTCAGTCTCCCTAAATTCATTATCACTCACTCCTGTGGATTCAATTCCTTTCACCATTTTATCTTTCCACATGATTGATAACTCCCTGCAGTCCACGGTTTTCTTCGTCATGGTCAACTACATGATTATTTATTCTAAATTATGGCTTCTACAACTAGGATTTAATGATGGTTATACATCAGAAAGCAGTGGAACTCCACTGGATTAAAAACTGAAAGGACTGCAATTGCTGTAAATCAGAAACAAATAAGAAAACAGAAATTACTGGAAAAGGTCAGTAGAACTGGCAGCATCTGTGGAGAGAAATCAGAGATAACATTGCAGGGTGAGTAACCCTCAGAATTCCACTGGAAACCGGTGTCAAGATATGGTTCCTTCTGAGGTGGGGATTCGCAGCAGCTATAACAGCAGAGTATAACTATATGTGAATTTGTGGGTGGCTCCGGAGTTTATTTTTCTGAATGATCCCTTCCCACACATGGGACTGGTGAACAACCTCTCCCCAGTACACCTGATTAAATGAGTTTCCACCTCAGTGGGTAATTGAATCCTTCCCTCATTCTGCAATTTCCCTGGTTTCTCTGTGCTGTGGGTGTCCTTGTCTTTGTCCAGATTGGGCGATCAGGTGAATTCAAGTCAATGCAGAGAGAAGGCCTATTTTTTTCTTGTTGTGAATGTGTTTTTGTTCTTCCTTATTCTCCCGTAGAATGTGGGTATCGCTGGTCAGGACAGCATTTGTTGTTCATCCCTAATTTACCTTGAACTGATGTCAGAGGGCAGATAGGGATCAACCATGTTGTTGTGGGCCTCAAGCCACTTGTATGCCAGACCAGGCAAGGACTTCCCTTCCAAAGGGACATGAATGAATGGGATTTCAGGAAATTAAAGTCATGGCCTCTGTTCCTGAAATTCAGGTTTACTTTCCAGATTTTATTCATTGAATTTAAACTCCAGCAGCTGCTGTGTCTCAGTCCCCAGGGATTATCACCACTGCACTGCTATCTCTCCGCTGTATTGCCTTACTGTAGAGGATAATGTTCACTGTTCAGATCATCCCAGAGTGACAGAGACAGGAGAAGGCCATTTGGACCATCACACCGGTGTTGGTTCCTGTTGAGAAAGGGATTGAGTGAAAGGAAAAAGTACCAGCTGGTGCATGTTTGTAACATTTACAGTGTGCGTCCATGTCAGGATAAATGTGTTTTAAATGTAGGTTGAAGTGGTTACTGAGAGCAAGAAGCTGGTGCAGAGACAATGTGAGCAAAATTAACTTAGCTGCTAACAAACATCAATTTGTTGGTGTAAGCAGCAGAGAATGGTTTCAATCCAGTGACCTTCTGGGTAATGGGCCCAGCATGCTCCCTCTCCGCCACACACACACACACACACACACACACACACACACAAATAAATGTTTGACTAACAGACACACAACGTCGAAGGGACCAAGCAGACCAGCAACCCACACAGGTGGGCAGACTCATGATTTGACCGAACTTTTGGTAAATGCAAAACCAACAGTTACATGCCTCATTCCAAAGAAGGGTCACTGAACTGGGAACATTAACCCTGCTTTCTCTCCGCAGATGCCGTCAGACTTCAAGAGTTTCACCAGCAATTTCCGTCATTGTTATTTTTCTGATTGTTATTTATCAGTGGGTGATAACTTTCCCCGGGTTGTGAACAATGACATTCAAATTCATCTGAAGGCTATCATCGTTCCCCACTCTCTTGATCATCATTTTCTCACCCTTCTGCCTTCCATTGTCACACCCCACAGCTGGTAGGTTGTTTCACTTCCTCTCCATAATGGTGTCAAACACATGAAAATTCAACTGGTTCCAATGAAAAGGTCGTGGATATGAAATTAAAATCAAGTTTTCAAAGACAGAGATAGACATACAAAAAGTGAATTTAACAGGCAGGGGGAGTCTCTCAGGGGATGGGAGAGCAATCTCTAATATGGTTGATAATTGAGACATTTCCCTGGGAAAGTTCAAGAACCAACAAAAGAAGCTAGTCTTTTTACAAATTCTGTTTTGACCAACATTGATCTGTGATATTTCCCACAGCCCGATGACCCAACAATCCCTGCTCCATGTCAATAAAAGCATCTCTGGGTGTGGTTCAAGCTCACAGCCTCGGCATTTTACGCACCTCTGTACCATCACAGAAGGACCGCACGCTCACCGATTGTGTGATAGGAACCACAGAGTAGCCCTGTGCGCTCATTGCCATCCCACATTTCCCATTGTATCTTCGTGGCTGGGCCACTGACACTCTGATTCCAGGCCTGGGAACTGGGATTATCTGGTCTTCTGCAGTAGTACCTTGTGTGAGGGAATTTTGGTGAGGTTGCGGATGTTAAACAGACAACAATAGAAGGACACAGTACGCCCTCACACGCTGGCCACACTGTCATGCATCAAGAATATATTGGAAGTGACAACAAGACCCCTCAGACCACTCAGAGTCATGGTGGTGGACACTCCCACAGCTGCTCAATGACAAACACTTACAAGAATTAAAGACCCCATTCCCACAACATGCAGAACCAATGTGGTTTACAAAATACCATGCAATTATGACTGTAAATGTTACATCGGAGAGACAGGAATGAAACTAGACATTGGAATTCAAAAACTTCAACTAGTAGCAAAACGGAATGACAAACTCTCCTTAATATCGAGACACTCAGACAATGAAGGCCATCAGTTTAACTGGGACAAGGTAACCATAGTAGCCCGAGCCAAACATAGACATGCACAGGAATTCCTAGAGGCATTGTTCTCCACCCGTCATGCAATCAGCAAACATAAAGAATTGGACCCCTATACAAACCCACACAGATCAAAACCAGAAATGACACTACTCACCATAACAGAGCAAACAGTATAAATTCTAAGCAGAGGAGAAAAACACTGCTTCAACGGAGGCTCTACTGATGATGTCACCTAGCATGGTGATGAACCATCTGAACAAGAACAAGCCAGCTTGGCGAACAAGTCAACAACTCACCCTCAAACTGAGCTATAGATCTTTGCCAAAACTTTGAGCCGAGCTCAATGTGAGAGCTGAAGACCAGTTTTCCTGTTTACCCTGGTACACAGATCACTCCGGATCAATCACCCACATTGACTATCATTTGTGTGTTGCCCTTTCCATGTCTCACCTTGGTTCAGCTTTCTGAAGGGTTCCATGCAATTTTCATTTTGCACATTTTACTGCGGAGAGTTTTGCAGCCTCATTTCAAGACCATTGAGTTTACAAACAGAAAGAGACCATTTAGACCATCAACTCTGCTCTGCCATTCAATAAGATCCTGTCTGATCTGCACTTTGTTGCCTTTCCCCATAGACCTTGATACCTTTATTGCTTAAAGATCTGTTGATCTCAGCCTTAAATATACTTATTGGCCCAGCCACAACAAACCTCTGCTCTGAAGAATTCCACTGATTCACAACTGTCTGAGAGAATAATTTCTTCCTCATCTCTGGCTTAAATATGAAACCCCTTTCTGATATGAGGTATTCTGGCCCTAGATGGTCCAGAAGGGAACCAACCTTTCTGCAACCAACCCATTAATCCTCCAAAAAACCTGCATGTTTCAACAAGGAGCAAGGATTTTGTTTTGTAGAACAGTGTTTGAGCAGACGAAGGAAATGAATTTCAGAGCTTCAGTGTTAGAAAAGGATTTGCAGATCAGAAACTTGCTTAGATACAGCAAGATCTAAGCGTGTCACTTGATTTTTTAATCATTCTGCCCTGGATATTGTTGGTCTTTGAATGTCAGTATTGAGTCAAATAAAAGTAACGTTAAGTTCCTTCCTTACATCTCCCGGTAACTATTGCCCAATATCTTAAATCTGTGTTTCTAAGAATTTTACTACAAGTGAAGAGGAACAGCTGCTCTTTATCTACCTTATCTAAATCTCTCATAAACCTAGACACCTTTGTCAAAGATCACCTCAGTCTTGTTTGCTTTGTGCAGAACACCTTCAGTTTCTCCAACCTGACCTTACAACTAATATCCCTCAGTTCCTGAATCATTCTGATCAATCTCCTTTCAATCACTCCACAGACCCTCACATCCTTTGTGCACATCACCTGTTTGTGCAGACCCGAATGCTTTGTGTTCAAGTGGGTGATGTTATCACACACGGGCAATTGCTCAATGATGTCACCCTGATTCCTGAGCATTTCCTGAACTGTGGGTTTCCTCTCACCCCAGTGCTTCTGATATCTTTTGAGCTGCAGACTCCAGCATTTGATTTTAAAGTTGAAGACAATGAAATTATTTCAGTATTTTTAACCAGTAATGTACACATTTTGTATCAGAGATAATAGGAACTGCAGATGCTGGAGAATCCGAGATAACAAAGTGTGGAGCTGGATGAACACAGCAGGCCAAGCAGTAGCTTAGGAGCTGATGTTTCGGGCCTAGTCCCTTCATCAGAAAAAGGGGAATGGTGAGAGGGTTCTGAAATAAATAGGGAGAGGCGGATCAAAGAGGGAGAGAGGAGAAGATAGGTGGAGCGGTGAAGGCAGCCGAAAAACTGCTCGATGTCCAAACGTGAGTGGTATTCATTGATGTGTGTGTGGAGGGGGATAAAGGTGAGCCCCTTACTGAGGACTGACCATTTGACCTCAGTCAGGGGGAGGTCTAGGGGTGATGGTGAAAACTCAGCAGGGCTCAGCGTGGCTGTCTCCTCTGGGGCTGCTGGCTTTTTGGCCTGCCGTGTTCATCCAGCTCCACACTTTGTAATCTCATGTACACATTTTGCTTCATATACTGTTCCCAGTTATCTGACTCTGGTGTTGGTGTGATGTAAATCAAGTCCCACTAACATGAGGATTTTGCAGAGGTGACAAAGAAGGTTGATGAAGGCAGAGAGGGTAAACATTGTTTGGATGCGCTACGCAAAGGTGTTTGAAAAGGTTCCTCATGGTAGACTGGTTAGATCACATGGAATCCAGTGGAAGCTAGTGGTTTGGATCCAAGACTGGCTTGAAGGCAGGAGGCACAGAGTGATGGTAGAGTGTTATATATCAGACTGAAGGCCTGTGACCTGTGGTGTGTCACAAGAATCAGTGCTGGGACACTGCTTATCCATAACTTTATATAAATGATTTAGATGGAAGCAGAGGAGGGATGGTTAGTAAGTTTGCAGATGGCCCCAAAATTCATGTTGTTGTGGATAGTGAAGAATGTTATCTCAGAGTACAACGGGACCTTGATCAGATGGGCCAATGGGCCAAGGAGTGGCAGATAAAGTCTAGATAAATGTGAGGTGTTGCAATTTGGTAAGGCAAACTCAGGCAGGACTTATAAGTTAATGGTCAGACTTTGTGGAGTGTCACCAAACAGAGACATTGGGGTGCAGATGCATTGTTCGTTGAAAGTGGACTCACAGTTAGACAGGGTGGCGAAGAAGGCATTTGGCATACTTGCTTTTATTGTATTGAGTATCAGAGTTTGGGCGTTACGATGCAGATGCACAGAACATTGCCACTTTTAGAATACTGCACTCAGTTATAATATCCCTGCTACAGGAAAGTTGTTAAACTGAAAGGTTTCAGAAAAAAAAAGATTTACAAGGATGGTGCTTGGATCGAATGGTTTGAGCTACAGGGAGAGGAGGCTGAATAGGCTGGGGCTGATTCCCTGGAACGTCATAGGCTGAGGCGTGACCTTACAGAGGTTTATAAAATCACGAGGGGCTTGGATGGGGTGAATTGGCAATACCTTTCCTGCAGGGAAAGGAATCCAAACCTGAGAGCATGGGTTTAAGTTGAGAGGTGAAAGATTTAAAAGGGACCTGAGGGACAGTTTTACATGTAGAGAATGCTGCATGTATGGAGGAGGTGGTACAGTCACAGCTCTTAAACAGCACCAGGATTGGGAAATGCATAGGAAGGGGACAGCGGGATACGGGCCCAATGCTGGCAAATGGGACTAAAATAATTTAGGATATCTGGTTCGAATAGACAAGTTGCAGCAATCAGAGATAATGGGAACTGCAGATGCTGGAGAATCCAAGCTAATAAAGTCTGAAGCTGGATGAACACAACAGGCCGAGCAGCATCTCAGGAGCACAAAAAGCTGACGTTTCGGGCCTAGACCCTTCATCAGAGAGGGGGATGGGTTGAGGGATCTGGAATAAATAGGGAAAGAGGGGGAGGCGGACCGAAGATGGAGAGAAAAGAAGATAGGTGGAGAGGAGAGTTTAGGTGGGGAGGTAGGGAGGGGATAGGTCAGGAAGACAGACAGATCAAGGAAGTGGGATGAGGTTAGTAGGTTAGAAATGGAGGTGCGGTTTGGGGTAGGAGGAAGGGATGGGTGAGAGGAAGAACAGGTTAGGGAGGCAGAGACAGGCTGGGCTGGTTTTGGGATGCAGTGGGGGGAAGGATGAGCCCAGATCATGGAGTGGGATGGGTTTGGAGGGAGGCCGTGGTGATTTGCCTTTTTTGCAACAAAAAGTCATATTTATCGAGGGAGATAGACCCACTGTTATCAGCGAGTGGTTCCTGCTGGCTGCGCACTGCCTGAGAGGGCGCTGGAGGCAGAATCATTCGTGACCCTCAGGAGAGAGTTGAACAATGAGAGATTTACAGGGCATCGGTAAGACCATGATGGGTGGGACTGGTGAAATTACCTGTACAGTCAGCTGATGCAGACAGTGACACGCTGAAGCACCTTCCTCTGTGCTGGGACATTCTCTGAGTGTGCGGTTCTGTACCGATTGTTGCTGCAATCTCACTGACCATCCGCTAGTCATGGAGCTGGTTGATGAGGCTTGTTAGTGACATGCCCCACCTCATCTGATTGGTACATTTCCAATGATCTACATTCATTGCAAAGAGATTTTTATAGAAAAGGTCTTGAAAAAGTACTGGTGTAAACCGACTATCGGTTTTCCCCGGTTAGGAAACCCAGGAGTCCGGGAACAACAGTAAAAACTGTCAGCAGTGACTTACAAGTCTTTGCACTCAGTCAGGCTGATGGAAAATATGGAAGGTAACTGGGACCTAAGGTAGTCCAGTATTACAATGTCTTTACTTTTTGGCCTTCTTTGGTTAAAATTGAGGGTGTGTTTATCTTTGTTAACTGGATCCAGCTGGTGCTTTCCCCAACTGGTCAGGGAGCCAAGGGGGACTGTGCTGGGGTGTTTTCTTTGTCTGTTTTTCTTCTTTGTTTGTTTTTTTTTCTTCTTTGTTTGTTTTTTTTCCCTTTAGTTGGTGTATGTACCCCCTGGGTAACCTGCATGACTGGGTAGGTGTACAAATATGTTTTTTTTGTAGATCTTATGAATAATGTATATTTTCTTTCAAATTAAAAAAAAAGGTGTGTTTATACCTGTTCTTATCATTGTGGACTGAGAAGAGGATAGAGCGAGTATTGGAGGTGGAAGGAAGATGTCAGGTTGATTGTGCACCCTTGTAACTGGTGGATCTTAATGCTGGTTAAGGCCTAATGCTGGTTCAGGGGAGCAGCAAACCTGCAAGGATGGCTGTGGCAAGTGCTTGTGCCCTGTGTCAGGGGGTCCGGAACACCATCTGTGTTTCCGTGAAGAAGGTGGATGAAGGTGCACCTGTGGACCGCGCCTTCTGTGTGAAGAGGGTCATTTTGGACTGTTGTGGGTTTGCTGCTGCTGACATTTACTGCCTGCAGGATTTCCCTGGAGGAGGTTTTTACAATGTAACCATCAGGAGCACCAAGCTTTGTGAGCACTTCCTGGAGGTTTTCAAGGAGAAAGGAGGTGAGGGCCCCCTCTCGGCATTGACCGCTGTCCCACTGTTTGTGATGCCTGTGCCGAGGAGCCGTATGGTGACTGTACACATGTACAACCCGCATGTGCCAGCAGCTGATGTCCTGACCTTCCTTGGAAGGGGACCTAACCAACATCCTGGACCCCTTTGGGATCTGGACAAGTAAGAGGCAGGCCAGGGTGATGCTGAGGACGGGCGTAGTCGGGAACATCATACACCCACCAGGCAGCTTCACGATTGGTGGGAGCAAGGACTACCTGACCTGCGCAAGGCAACCCAAAGTCTGCCATGCCTGTGGTAGGTCAGGTCACATGGTGGCCGACTGCAAAGTCACCATCTGATGGAACTGCAAGGAGGATGGACCCCTTGCAAAGGATTGACAAAAGAAAAAATCTGCAACCTTTGTAGGAAAGTGAGCTACATCTGCAGGCCGTGACTGTGGTGGGGGACCACCTACGCCCAGGTCACTAGCAGCGGCAATGCGGGGCAAGCCCCCCCACCCACCCTCCCCTGTAGGAGAGGCAGGCACCAGGCCCATGCAAGGACCTTTGTCCGACTGTGCAGGAGGGACCAGCCCCGCAGGATGGAACCGAGGCCAGCAAAGCGCCCCTGCACGCTCCGCTTTCTCCCCCACTGCCCCCACCCACCCCCTGACAACCCAGAGTCAATGGAGGAGGCTACAGGTGACCCAGGGGAGTGGACAACGGTCCGGAAGCCAAGGAGGAAGGCACGCTGGAGGGCCCCAGTGGTACACAGCGAGCGGTTGGCCATCCTGCAGCGGCTTCCAACCCTGCTGGCTATGCCTAGACCAGTCATTCTAGGTGGAGACTTCAACTGCATCATCGATGCAGATGGAAGATCCAGTGTGGGGACAGTGGGTGGGGAGAGTAAATTGGACGCCACGTCCAGATTCCTGCTGGACACGGTGAAGGACACCAAGTTGCTCGACGTCTTCAGCACCCCTGCAGACGGAGCGCAGCGGTGATACACCTGGTCGCAGCCAGATGGGTCTATCTGCTCAAGGATAGACTTCCTGTTTGTTCTCGGTCAGGTCCACTGGCGTCGAGCCGGTGTTCTTCTCTGACCACTGCCTCCTGCTGGCCGACTGTCACTTACAGGACAACCAGCAGACTGGCAAGGGGACGTGGAACATCAACACGACTCTGTTGACCACAGAGTATGTCGAGGAGCTTAAGAGGGAGTATGCAGGTTGGAGAACCGTGAAACCCCTCTTTGAGTCTCCGGGTGACTGGTGGGAGAAGGTGGAGGAGAACATCAAGAGGTACTTTTGCTCAAGGGTGTTCGGAAGGTGAGAGAAAGGCGGGGAAAGCTGTCGCAACTCCAGAAAAGGACGCAGAACCTGCTCCTTCTGCAGTCAATGGGGGTCGATGTCACGGAGGACGTCCGCAAGGTGAGGGGCCAGCAAGCCTCCCCCTTTGCCACGGAGGCCTCCAGGATAATCTTCCGGTCCAGGGTCCACACAGTGGAGCAGGACAAGATGTGCTCGGGTTTCTTCTTTCAGGAGGTGCACAAAGAGCTCTGTGCTCAGCCGGCTGAAGGAGAACGACATCTCGGTGACGTCGTCTCAGCCTGACATTTTGAGGATTAGCAGATCCTTCTATGCCAGACTGTATGATGCGAAGCCCGCGGCCAGCATGACCTCCGAGTTGCTCCTGTCGTCTATCACGGAGGTCTTAGGCGGCGGCACGAGGGAGTGGCTGGACCGGCAGATATCCCTGGACGAGCTGACTACAGCCCTCATGTCCTTTGAGAGGAATAAGACTCCTGGGAGCGACGGCTTACCGGTCGAGCTGTATTCCGCTCTGTGGGACCTGGTCGGCCAGAACCTGCTGGAGGTGTACGATCGTGCGCTTCAGAGAGGGGAAATGTGCAAGTCCATGAGGAAGGGCATCATCACCGTCATTTACAAGAGGAAGGGAGAGAGGGAAGAAATTACGCATTGGCGTCCCATTTCACTATTGAACATGGACTACAAAATCCTGGCTAAGGTCATAGCCAACCGGGTCAGGACTGTCCGGGAGTTGCTGAATCACCCTGACAAAAACTGTGCTGTGCCGGGCAGGAAGATCGCTGAGAGTTTCGCGTTCATCAGTATGATCGCCTACGTGCAGGACAGGCGGGTGGACACCTGCCTCGTCAGCCTGGACCAGGAGAAGGCCTTCAACAGGGTCTCTCCAAATTGGGGTTCGGGGAGGGCATCAGCAATTGGATCTGGCTGCTCTACACCAACATCGTTAGCACAGTCTCGATCAATGGGTGGGAATCAGACAGTTCTCCCGTCAGATCTGGAGTCAAGCAGGGGTGCCCGCTCTCTCCTGCCTTGTTCGTGTGCTGTGTGGAGCCCTTTGCCGCATCCATCAGGAAGGACGTGAGCCTGAAGGGCGTGACTATCCCAGGCAGCGGAGGCCTTCAGGTCAAGACCTCCTGCACATGGAACATGTCGCCGTCTTCTGCACCGATCGTCAGTCGGTGAGTGTGCGTAGACGTCGGTGAGTAGACATCTGCGGCCCAAGCCAATAGGGGTAAGAACGAGGACATATTCTTCGGGAACTGGGACAACCGCTCCTTCATCCCCTTCACCGTCAGCACAGACTACCTGAAGGTGCTGGGTGTTTGGTTTGTTGGAGCTGGGACATGCACTCAGAATTGGGAGGAGCATATCACCAAACTGAAGCAGAAGCTGGGCACGTGGACGTTCTGGTCCCTCTCCATCACGGGTAAGAACCTGGTTGTCAGGTGCGAGGGGCTTTCGGTACTGTTGTATGTGGCGCAGCCCTGGCGTATTTCCTGGACCTGCGCCGCTGTGGTCACCCGGGCCATCTTCCACTTCATTTGGGGGTGGAGGATGGACCGGGTCCACAGGGACACCATGTACAAAGACCTGTAAAATGGGGAGAAAGTATGTACCGAACTCCAGCCTCGCCCTGACGGCTACCTTTGTGTGCGGCTGCATCAAGCTGTGCGTAGATCCTCAGTACGCAAACACCAAGTGTCACTACTGACTGAGGTTCTGCCTGTCCCCTGTGTTGTGAAGGATGGGCCTGGCCTCATTACCGCAGAACGCTCCGAGTAGTTGGACCGTCCTGTACCATCTGTCGTTTGTGGAGAAATTTTTGAAAGGAAACACCTTCGACCACAAGGCCATCTGGCAGTGGTCAGCACGTAGTATCCTCGAGACGCTTTGGGAAAAAGAGAGGGTGGATCGCGTCCTGTTGTATCCCTGCGCAGACTGCCAAAGTTATTTGGCAGAATGCCTCATCGCCAGAACTTTCAAACGAGCACAAAGACATTGCTTGGCTGGTAGTGACAGGGGCTCTGCCAGTGAGATCCTTCATGCACGCCCCGAATCTCTGTGCCACTGCACGCTGCCCTCGAGGCGGCTGCATGAGCGGGAACGAGACTGTCTATCACCTCCTTCTGGACAGTGCCTATGCACAGGAGGTCTGGAGGGGGATGCAGTGGTCTTTGTCGAGGTTCATCCCGAGTAGATTCGTGACGCGGGACTCCATGCTCTATGGGCTGTTTCCCGGGATGCACACCGAGACCAACATCAACTGTGCCTGGAGGACCATCAATGCGGTGAAAGACGCTCTTTGACCTGCCCGCAACTTGCTGGTCTGTCAGCTGAAAGAACTGACCCCGACCGAATGTTACAGACTGGCGCACTCCAAGGTCCAGGACTATGTGCTGAGTGACGCGCTAAAGCTTGGGGCAGCCGCCGCCAAGGCATGGTGGGGAAAGACCACCGTATGAAACCCCTCATCCAGAATAGAAAAAAAGGGCCCTATCTGGTAACTGGGTCCAGCTGGCGCCTTCCCCAACTGGTCAGGGGGCCAACAGGGACTGTGCGGGGTGAAGACTGCCGGTGTATTTTCTTTGCTTTGATTTTTTTCTTCGATGTTTTGTTTTTTTTTTCCCTTTAGTTGGTGTACGTATGCCCTGGGTAACCCAGAGCAGCTTGCATGACTGGGTAGGTGTATGAATGTGTTTTTTTATACATCTTATGAATAAAGTATATTTTTTCAAATTAAAAAAAATGTTCTTATCAGCTTTTAATATCTGATATGTTCTTTACTTAAGGACCCTATATTAAACCGATTTTTAAGAACAGCAGCTTGCTCTGTCCTCTCCATGCATCATCCTGGTATTGCAGTGTTCCTAGGAATGGTGCAGTCTCGTTAAACCAATTTTAAAAACAGCCTTATCAAAAACTGAAGAAGGGTGTCTAGGCCTGAGGCATCGGACTTCCTGCTCCTTTGCTGTTTGGCCTGCTGTGTTCATCCAGCTCTGGACCTTGTAATCTCCAGCAGATCAGCACTCTGGAACCATAACAGCCCTTAGCCCAACAAGTCCACATCAAACCTCAGAGTATCCCAGCCAGACCTACACCCCACCTAATCAAACTCTCCCTTAACACAACAGGCAATTTAACATGGCTAATCACCTAGCCTGCACATCTTTGGACTGTGAGAGCACTCTGAGGAAACCCACACAGACACAGAGAGAATGTGCAAACTCCACACAGGCAGTCACCAAAGGCTGGAATCAAACACGTGTCCTGGTGCTGTGAGGCCGCAGTGCTAAATACTGAGCCACCATGCCGCCAAAGTGCTTTCTCTCAGCACTCTCACCCAACTTTCTCCAAATATGCTTTTTCCAAGGTAACCGTTAATCTCTCCTTTTCTGCATGCTCAGCACTTGTTCTAATGTTCGTGCCTCATCTGTGGTGCATGTCGCATCTTCCCACCAACACCATCCCTGAATATTCACACATGGCAACAGAAGTAAAAGAAAATTGCCTGCCAATACTACCTCATTACAAATAGCATTTCAGAAAAAAAAAACAAAAGATGAAGCGATCGAAGTATTCACTAGTTTTGACTTTGATGGTGACGACTTGGGATGTATTGAACTAGAGATTTTGGAAACACTGTGAGCTAGGAAAAGATATGGCATATACACTGCACGTTTTTCATTTGAGTGCAACAGCAACCAATCAAATATGTGCTTTATTTTTCTCAAGTCAAGGCCTGTGAGTTTAATCAGATTACCAATTCACGAACATGGGATACAACTGCAAATGACCAAGCCAATTCTCACATTAGCCAGACCAGGAGATAGAACATAGAACATAGAACATAGAACAGTACAGCACAGAACAGGCCCTTCAGCCCACAATGTTGTGCCGACCATTGATCCTCATGTATGCACCCTCAAATTTCTGTGACCATATGCATGTCCAGCAGTCTCTTAAATGACCCCAATGACCTTGCTTCCACAACTGCTGCTGGCAACGCATTCCATGCTCTCACAACTCTCTGCGTAAAGAACCTGCCTCTGACATCCCCTCTATACTTTCCACCAACCAGCTTAAAACTATGACCCCTCATGCTAGCCATTTCTGCACTGGGAAATAGTCTCTGGCTATCAACTCTATCTATGCCTCTCATTATCTTGTATACCTCAATTAGGTCCCCTCTCCTCCTCCTTTTCTCCAATGAAAAGAGACCGAGCTCAGTCAACCTCTCTTCATAAGATAAGCCCTCCAGTCCAGGCAGAATCCTGGTAAACCTCCTCTGAACCCTCTCCAAAGCATCCACATCTTTCCTATAATCGGGCGCCCAGAACTGGACGCAGTATTCCAAGTGCGGTCTAACCAAAGTTTTATAGAGCTGCAACAAGATCTCACGACTCTTAAACTCAATCCCCCTGTTCATGAAAGCCAAAACACCATATGCTTTCTTAACAACCCTGTCCACTTGGGTGGCCATTTTAAGGGATCTATGTATCTGCACACCAAGATCCCTCTGTTCCTCCACACTGCCAAGAATCCTATCCTTTCAAATTTGACCTCCCAAAATGCATCACCTCGCATTTATCCAGGTTGAACTCCATCTGCCACCTCTCAGCCCATCTCTGCATCCTGTCAATGTCCCGCTGCAGCCTACAACAGCCCTCTACACTGTCAACGACACCTCCGACCGTTGTGTCATCTGCAAACTTGCTGACCCTGGTACCTGGTGCTATGATGTTGTGGCCATAACAGAGACATGGGTTTCTCATGGGCAGGAATGGTTGCTGGATCTTCCAGGGTTTAGAACATTTAAAAAGAATAGGGAGGGGGGAAAAGAGGAGGGGGTGTAGCACTACTAATCAGAGAGGGTATCACAGCTACAGAAGCTTCCTTTGTCGAGGAAGATCTGCCTACTGAGTCAGTATGGGTGGAAATTAGGAACAGCAAGGGAGTAGTCACCTCGTTAGGGGTTTACTACAGGCCCCCCAATAGCAGCAGGGAGATTGAAGAAAGCATAGGTCGACAGATTTTGGAAAAGTGTGCACGCAGTAGGGTTGTTGTAATGGGTGACTTTAACTTTCCTAATATTGATTGGAACCTCCTTCGAGCAGAAGATTTGAATGGAGCTGTTTTTGTAAGGTGTGTTCAGGAGGGTTTCCTAACGCAGTACGTTGACAGGCCGACGAGGGGAGAGGCCATTCTAGACTTGGTGCTCGGAAACGAGCCGGGGCAGGTGTCGGATCTTGTGGTGGGAGAGCATTTTGGTGATAGTGACCATAACTGCCTCACATTCTACATAGCTATGGAGAAGGAGAGGATTAGGCAGAATGGGAGGATATTTAATTGGGGAAGAGGAAACTATGATGCGATTAGACATGAGTTAGGAAGCATGGACTGGGAGCAGTTGTTCCATGGTAAGGGAACTATAGACATGTGGAGACGGTTAAGGAACAGTTGTTGGGAGTGATGAGTAAATATGTCCCTCTGAGACAGGCAAGAAGGGGTAAGATTAAGGAACCTTGGATGACGAGAGCGGTGGAGCTTCTAGTGAAAAGGAAGAAGGTAGCTTACATAAGGTGGAGGAAGCTAGGGTCAAGTTCAGCTAGAGAGGATTACATGCAGGCAAGGAAGAAGCTGAAAAATGGTCTGAGGAGAGCCAGGAGGGGGCACGAGAAAGGCTTGGCAGAAGGAATCCGGGAAAACACAAAGGCATTTTACACTTACGTGAGGAATAAGAGAATGATCAAAGAAAGAGTAGGGCCGATCAGGGATAGCATAGGGAACTTGTGTGTGGAGTCTGAGGAGGTAGGGGAAGCCCTAAATGAGTTTTTTGCTTCTGTCTTTACGAAAGAAACCAACTTTGTAGTGAATGAAACCTTTGAAGAGCAGGTGTGCATGCTGGAATGGATAGAGATAGAGGAAGCTGATGTGCTGAAAATTTTGTCAAACATTAAGATTGACAAGTCGCCAGGCCCGGATCAGATTTGTCCTCGGCTGCTTTGGGAAGCGAGAAATGCAATTGCTTCGCCACTTGCGAAGATCTTTGCATCCTCGCTCTCCACTGGAGTCGTACCTGAGGACTGGAGAGAGGCAAATGTAATTCCTCTCTTCAAGAAAGGAAATAGGGAAATCCCCGGCAATTATAGACCGGTAAGTCTCACGTCTGTCATCTGCAAGGTGTTAGAAAGGATTCTGAGGGATAGGATTTATGACCATCTGGAAGAGCATGGCTTGATCAAATACAGTCAACACGGCTTTGTGAGGGGTAGGTCATGCCTTACAAACCTTATCGAGTTTTTTGAGGATGTGACTAGAAAGGTTGATGAGGGTCGAGCTGTGGATGTGGTGTATATGGACTTCAGTAAGGCATTTGATAAGGTTCCCCATGGTAGGCTCATTCAGAAGGTCAGGAGGAATGGGATACAGGGGAACTTAGCTGCTTGGATACAGAATTGGCTGGCCAACAGAAGACAGCGAGTGGTAGTAGAAGGAAAATATTCTGCCTGGAAGTCAGTGGTGAGTGGAGTTCCACAGGGCTCTGTCCTTGGGCCTCTACTGTTTGTAATTTTTATTAATGACTTGGACGAGGGAATTGAAGGATGTTCCCTATGTTATCATAGTTCCCTATGCTATCCCTGATCGGCCCTACTCTTTCTTTGATCATTCTCTTATTCCTCACGTAAGTGTAAAATGCCTTTGTGTTTTCCCGGATTCCTTCCGCCAAGCCTTTCTCGTGCCCCCTCCTGGCTCTCCTCAGACCATTTTTGAGCTCCTTCCTTGCCTGCATGTAATCCTCTCTAGCTGAACTTGACCCTAGCTTCCTCCACCTTATGTAAGCTACCTTCTTCCTTTTCACAAGAAGCTCCACCGCTCTCGTCATCCAAGGTTCCTTTATCTTACCCCTTCTTGCCTGTCTCAGAGGGACATATTTACTCATCACTCCCAACAACTGTTCCTTAAACAGTCTCCACATGTCTATAGTTCCCTTACCGTGGAACAACTGCTCCCAGTCCATGCTTCCCAACTCATGTCTAACTCATGAGATATTTGCAAATGTAGCAAAATGAGCCAGAAGTTAGATAAAAATGCTACATCAAGATGCAGAATTGCCTGTCTGCAAAGTACATGCTTTCTGAAAGAACTCTGCAAGCTTTTCAGCACCTGAGACATGTTCTGCCACAATATCTCTGCCTTTCTCTGGCATTTTTGCACTTTGATGTCTCAACTAGAACTTAATGTTTCACAGTACTCCTGTCTTGCCTGGTTGTTTATCACAGGCATAAGCCAGGCAGCTTAGCACTGTTATTACCAGCAGTCAGTCAAGGATTTGTCAGCAGCTGTGGCAACAAACATATGTTTCGACCAAATAGTCGCGTCACAAAGTCTCAGGGAAAGTTCTCAGTCAGGGCAAGGGAGACAGGATTAAGTCAGGAGATCCTGACACAGCATGTCCAAGAAATTACTCAATATCAGCCATGTGGGGCAAGCACGATCAGAGGATCTGTATCACCATAGTACAGAGAGGTGGCCACACTCACTACTAATTGCATTCTCAAAATGCTCCAGGAGATTGGTTGAGCCTGAATTATGATCATCAATCCAAGCTGACCCTGTCCATTCTTGCCATTGGGGGTCAGTTTGATGAAATTCTCAAAGGTGTTCAGGAGATTGGGAGTTTCATAGCTCCCTGAAATAGCAACACAAGTGGATAAGACGGTGAAGAATTTCACTTTCACGGTCCACAGCATCAGGATCTGGTCAGCTTTGATATCTGGCTCATAAGTGAGATGAGGCTTTTTTTTCAAACATGGCAGAGCATGCATTGTTCCTACGAGAGCAACTGTGGTTATTCATGCTCTTTTTTTTGTTTCAACCATGAAATGGCCACAACTTGATCAAAAGTGAAAGTAGCCATCAACCAGTTTGAACTGTCGGTTGTCAAATAAATTAAGACAGAGATAAATGTATTTGTGGGAGATTTTTAAAAAAATCATTCATGGGATCTTGATATTACTGGATAAGAATGGCAGTTTCCTTCCCTAATGGACATAGGTTTTTCCAACAATGACAACGGATTCACGGTCATCATTAGATTCTTATTTCCAGATTTTTTTTTCAAACTCAAATTCCACCATCTGGAATGGTGGGATTCAAACCTAGGTCCCCAGACCATTATCTCGGTCTCTGTGGAGTAAAGTACAGCAGACTAAATAGAAAATAAACCAAGACATTGTATGATATCTAGCGCATACGTATTCATCATGAAATCCATCACTGCCATGGACATCAGGTAAAGATCTGAAGAGACTGCATTCCCCGCCCCCCGCGAACAGAGTCACAATGGACACCAGGTTTCATAGCCGATTGGGAAAATGCAATCGGGGATATAGTACTGGACTCCTCCCAATCTTTTGTTTAGACTTAAAACTTTCATTTTGTGGGCAAAAATCAAAAGGAAACATTACGATTGTTTACAAATCAACAAATACCTATTAAAAGTCGAAACGTGTCTGTGGAGAGCAATAGGATCCGTAATTGTAAAAGGTGTGCAGACATAACTAATAAATAAAGGGCCATCAAGATCATCATAGGATTCCTACAGTGTGGAAGATGGCCATTCAGTCCATTGAGTCCATACAAATCCTCCAAAGAGCATCCCATCCAGTCTCACACTGTCCTTGCATTTTGCACACAAGACACTAAGGGTAATTTAGCATCGTCAATCGACCTAATTTGCACATTTATGGACTGTGGGAGGAAACCAGCGCAGACAGGGTCTGGGTAAGACACTTTTCATAGGTTCAGTGTGGACTTGATGGGCCAAGTCATCTGCTTCCACTCTGGAGGGATTCTACGATCTCCAGAAACAAGCCCAAAAATACCTGGTTTGGAAACAGCTAACAGCAGAATTTTAAAAAAGTTACTCAAATTTGCTGCTAGTTAACCAGTCCTGATGAACCAGGAAATCCCTTTTCACACACTGTGCTGGTGGATAGTCTTTAGTCAGTGTGAATGTGTCGTGACGTGACTATTTCCAAGCTCCACCTGACAAATATACAACTGTTATTAACATTTTATTCACAACATCAGCACCTTTAATTGAGCAGAGATTAGTAACATCAGTACAAACAGCCAAAAACTATGGTTCATTTGATCGTGAGCGTGATAGCAAAATCCTTTAACTGTGGTTCTTTGTGACAGTTTGGATGACTGAGTGAATGCTTTCCCACACTCAGAGCTCACGAATGGTCTCTCCCCAGAGTGAAATCGCTGGTGTGTCAGAGGGGAATTCGAGTCAGAAAAACTTTCCCACACACAGAACAGGCCAATGGTCTCTCTCCAGTGCGAATTTGCTGGTGTATCAGTAGGTGAGTTGTCTGAGTGAATGCTTTCCCACATTCCAAGCAAGTGAATGGTTTCTCTCCAGTGTGAACTCCCTGGTGTTTAAACAGGTTAGATGACTGAGTGAATCCCATACCACAATCAGAGCGGGTGAATGGTTTCTCTCCAGTGTGACTCTGGTGGTCAGTTTCCAGCTGGGATGGATGAAGAAATTCCTTCTTGCAATCTGCCCATTTCCACAGTGTCTCCCAAGTGTCACTGCGATGGTGTTAGAACATTTCAGATGAATCTTCAGACTCTTTTACACACAAACCATTTGCATTTGTCCAAAGTGTGAGTGCTGCTTTCTTCTTCAACGTTCAAAATCCTGAGATAATTGGGTTGTGAACTAAATAGGGAGACAGATCGAAGATGGAGAGAGAAGATATGTGGAGAGGAGACGGACAAGTCAAAGATGCCAGCATGGAGCAGGTAAAGGTGAGTATAGGTGGGGAGGTAGTGAGGTGATAGGTCAGTTTAGGGAGGACAGACAGGTCAGGGGGGTGGGATGAGGTTAGTAGGCAGTAAATGGGGGTGCAGCTTGAGGTGGGAGGAGGGGATAGGAGAAAGGAAGAACAGGTTAGAGAGGCAGGGACAACCTGGGCAAGTTTTGGGATGCAGTTGGGGGAGGGAAGATTTTGAAGCTTGTGAAATCCACATTGACACCATTGGGCTGCAGGGTTGCCAGGCAGAATACGAGTTGCTGTTTCTGCAACCCTTGGGTGGCATCGTTGTGGCACTGCAGGTGGCCCAGGGTGGGCATTTCGTCTGAGGAATGGGACGGGGAGTTGAAATGGTTCACGACTGGGAGGTGCAGTTGTTTATTGTGAACCGAGTGTAGGTGTTCTGCAAAGCAGTCCCCAAGCCTCCGCTTGGTTTCCCCAATGTAGAGGAGGCCACAACGGGTACAGGGGATGCAGTATACCACATTAGCAGATGTGCAGGTGAACATCTGCTTGATGTAGAAAGTTTTCTTAGGGCCTGGGATGGGGGTGAGGGAGGTGGTGTGGGGGCAAGTGTAGCACTTTCTGCGGTTGCAGGGAAGAGTGCCAGGTGTGGTGGGGCTGGAGGGGAGTGTGGAGCCACAGGAGTCACGGATAGAGTGGTCCCTCCGGAAAACAGGCAAGGGTGGGGAGGGGAAAATGTCTTTGGTGTTGGGGTCGGATTCCTGATTGCGGAAATGTCAGAGGATGATGCGTTGGATCCGGTGATTGGTGGGGTGGTACGTGAGGATGAGGGAGATTCTTTTTCGGTTGTTATTGCAGGGACGGTGCGCGAGGGAGGAGTTGTGGAAAAATGCGGGAGACACGGTCAAGGGCATTCTCGATCACTGCGGGGGGGAGGAGGGCAGCGTTGCGGTCCTTGAAAAGGAAGGACATCAGATGTACGGGAGTGGAATCCTGGGAGCAGATTCGGCAGAAGTGAATGAATTGGGAATAGTAGATGGCATTTTTTTAGGGCGGTGGGTGGGAGGAGGTGTATTCTAGGTAGCTGAGAGAGTCGGTGGGCATGAAATGGATATTGGTTTCCAGACGGTTGCCCAAGATGGAAACAGAGGTCCAGGAAGGTGAGAAAGATGTTGAGATGCCCAGGTGAGCTTAATGTTGGGGTGGTAGGTGTTGGTGAAGTGGATGAACTGTTCGAGCTCCTCATGGGAGTACGAGGCAGCGCCAATACAGTCATCCATGTACCGGAAGAAGAGGTGGGGTTCAGGGCCAGTGTATGTACGGAAGAGGGATTGTTCCGACAAAGAGGCAGGCATAGCTTGGGCCCATGCGGATACCCATGGCCACCCTCTTTGTCTGTAGGAGGTGGGAGGAGTTGATAGAGAAATTGTTGAGGGTGAGGATGAGTTCACCTAAGCGCATAAGGGGGTCAGTGGAGGGGAACTAGTCAGACCTGCAGGACAGGAAATAGTATAGGGCTTTTAGGCCATCTGTGTGGGGAATGCAGGTGCTAATGTGCTGTACTGCATCTGCTGTACCCGTTGTGGCCTCCTCTACATCAGGGAAACCAAGCAGAGGCTTAGGGATCACTTTACAGAATATCTACGCTCAGTTCGCAATAAACAACTGCTCATCCCCGCCTCCCTAACATGTTCTTCCTCTCACCTATCCCCTCCTCCCGAGACTGACCTATCCCCACCTACATTCACCTTTACCTGCTCCATCCCCACCTCTTTAACTTGTCTGTCTCCTCTCCACCTGTCTCCCTGTTTATTTCAGTATCCCCTGCCCCTTCCCCATTTCTGAAGGGTCTAGGCCCGAAAATGCCAGCTTTCCTGCCCCTCTGATGCTGCCTGTCCTGCTGTGTTCCTCCAGCCCCACACCTTGTTCTCTCACTTTCAGCCAGAGGCGGCCGCGCATGCGCCCAGCTTCACCTCGGCCCTTTTAAAGTTTCAAAGCTGCCGCACATACGCCCCGCGGATCATTGCCCCCAATAAAGATGGTGACGGTCACACGGGCCTATCGCCATCTGAGGCATTGATTTGTTTTCTGCAAACATGAGTCTGGGAGTTTTAAATGTGTGTGTTTTCCAACGTGCACTAAGTCTTTGTACAACTTCCAAACCCATACGAATATCACTTCCCTCCCGCTTTCTGCCGATTTGCTTTCTTTACTGTGTCCTGCTCTTACCTCAATTGCACAAATCTTGGACTCAGCGAAGGATCTAGGCCCAAAACGTCAGCTTTCCTGCTCCTCTGATGCTGCTTGACCTGCTGTGTTCATCCAGCTCTACACCATGTTATCTCGGATTCTCCAGCATCTGCGGTTCAAATTATCTGAGCAACTCTGCGCTGCTCTCGTGAATGATCATGTGGTTTTCACCGATCCCGCCCCCCCCTCCTCATTCTGATTGGTTAGAATGGCAGCGACATCCGCCAGTCATGCACGGCAGCCCTATTGGCCCCTCGCTGACATCAATCACCCAGATGCCATTGTGATCTGGAGCATGCGCAGTGCTTCATGTTGTCATTGTGAGAAGCTAATGATGGTCATCACAATGTTGCATTTTGAGACAAATGAGACTGAGAACTGGATGAGAAAGATTGTTACATTCGCGATCCTGGGGTTTTAATAAGTCGCTCTGAGGGAGGGGCACTGCACCCGAAACGTTAACTCTGTCTTTTTACCTTCACAGATGCTGCCAGACCTGCTGAGCTTTTCCAGCAACTTTGTTTTTGTTCCTGATTTATAACATCCCAGTTCTTTTGTTTATTTTTAATAAGTCGCGATTGAAAAGGCTTCCTGCAGCTCAAAGCTAAAGATAGCTCTTGATACCGCTCTGGCAGCGAATAGAGAAATAGCAGTGAAATAAGGGTGATAAATACAGGTATAGCAGTCCTCAGGTAAGATGTAAAGAGAATAATTATGAATATGAAGAACACCACGTGGTTAAGTGAGGTGAGTGTTGTTCATATGAACTGTGATTGGGCAGAGAGGGAGGTTAATCAAAAAAGAACAAGCAGAAAAGAGATTCTCAAGAAAGGTCTGTGTAATGGAAAGCAACGAGAATCAGAAGATAAAAGTCCATGACAGAAGAAAAAGTTTGAAGGCCGAGGCTGCAAAAACTCCAATAAGTTGTATCACTGCTCTACTGCCTAGTTATTGGCATAAGCAGTATAATCCACATTCAACTGTAAATAGAGATAATAAAATGTGAGGCTGGATGAACACAGCAGGCCAAGCAGCATCTCAGGAGCACAAAAGCTGACGTTTCGGGCCTAGACCCTTCATCAGAGAGGGGGATGGGTAGAGGGAACTGGAATAAATAGGGAGAGAGGGGGAGGCGGACCGAAGATGGAGAGTAAAGAAGATAGGTGGAGGGAGTATAGGTGGGGAGGTAGGGAGGGGATAGGTCAGTCCAGGGAAGACGGACAGGTCAAGGAGGTGGGATGAGGTTAGTAGGTAGATGGGGGTGCGGCTTGGGGTGGGAGGAAGGGATGGCTGAGAGGAAGAACCGGTTAGGGAGGCAGAGACAGGTTGGACTGGTTTTGGGATGCAGTGGGTGGGGGGGAAGAGCTGGGCTGGTTGTGTGGTGCAGTGGGGGGAGGGGACGAACTGGGCTGGTTTTGGGATGCGGTGGGGGAACGGCAGATTTTGAAGCTGGTGAAGTCCACATTGATACCATTAGGCTGCAGGGTTCCCAGGCGGAATATGAGTTGCTGTTCCTGCAACCTTCGGGTGGCATCATTGTGGCACTGCAGGAGGCCCATGATGGACATGTCATCTAAAGAATGGGAGGGGGAGTGGAAATGGTTTGCAACTGGGAGGTGCAGTTGTTTGTTGCGAACTGAACGGAGGTGTTCTGCAAAGCGGTCTCCAAGCCTCCGCTTGGTTTCCCCAATGTAGAGGAAGCCACACCTGGTACAGTGGACCTGGAAATAGCTGTCTGAGTTTGTCACTGTAGTTTACTTCATAACAGATAAACTCCACACTTTGTCTCAATAAAGCCGACAGTTGGTTCACAAATTAGTTCTGCTGCCAAGTCTGTTCCTGTTTGAAAAGGGGTATAGATCACATTTAAATAGAAAATGCTAAATATCAATCCAGGCTGGCAGCCAAACTCCACTCCGTCACCACTGACTCCATCCCTGCCCCTGGTAACTGGCTGGTAACACACTGCTCACAGTCATGGTGCAATATTTCACCCCAAGGTGAGCTTCCAACCACATTACTCACACCCCGCCCATTATCACAAAGGCCACATACAATTTCAACCTCAACAGCATCTTAGTTCATTTGCTGCTGAAACTCTCATCCATTCCTTTGTTACCTCTCGACTTAACTCCCCAAACACACTCCTGGCCGGCTTCTTAATACTACTTCCCTGAAATCTTGAGATGATCCAAAAATCTGCTGCCCATGTGTTTACTCTCACCCATTTCAGCATCTTCGAGTTTTGCCATCCTGTGCTCATTAACATGCACATTTTCTGGGTGGCAAAGCACCAAGGTATTGAAATTCATATCCTTATTTAGAAATTTTGTCATTATATCTCCTTCGTTTGATAGTCCCTCCAGCTGCAAAACCCTCTGAGGTATATCTGAAGAAGGGTTACTGGTCATAAAACAATAATGCTGCTCTTTCTCCATAAGCACTGCCAGATAAGCTGAGTTTTTCATCAATTTCTGCTTGTGTTACTACTTTCAAGCATCTACTGTTCTTTTGGTTTTTCCTTCAAGACATTTGTTCTCCCTGACTTCCAACCGCCAGTAGATTTCTGGTTTTAACTCTCCCACCTTTTTCATGTTTTCAGCTTCCAAGGCCATAAGCTCTTGAATTTATTCCCTAAACATCCCTGGATTCAAAGCCCTTTGTTTGTTCAGGATATTCCTTGAAACCTACTTCTTTGGCCAGTTTTGGGTCACTTGTCCTAATAAGTGCCTGGTATCAAATATTGTTTTATGACAACCTTGTGTAATATGTCAGATCATTGAATTGAATCAAAAATGTGAAAACATTTAAATTGTCCTTTTGGAAAACATCACTAATTCTTCATGATCATTTGGGAACTCCTTACCTAATATCATTGCAAGTGCGACTTCACCACACGACCTGCACTGGTTCAGAAAGGTCAAACATCAAATTATCCAGATGTAACTGAGGATTGGCAATAGTTACTGATACCTTTGGAGAGTGATCCAAAGTTCATGTATCAGGATATGGTGAATGAATGACATGGTACAGAACTCGTTGGATAACATAAGCTCAGAAACAGAACAGCGACGTCTTTCTTCTGACTCGAGAGGGTCTAACTTTTTAATGGAAAAATGTTCAGGTTCATTTATAGTTCTTCACGAAGAATGAATTGTTGATCTTATTCGGCTGCATGTGTACAAATAATTTCTTTAGATGTGAGGTCAAAGAAATTCAAAACTATTCCCCATCCTCCCACAGACTTTGTCTCACTGTTAAGGTGTCTACTCATGGACCTAGGGGATCCAGGTATATGATTATTTGAAGTTTACATCACATTTAGACAGTCGTTAAACATGCTTTTGGCACGCCAGCCTTCATTGCTCGATCGTTTCAGTTTAGGAGTTGGGAAGTCATATTGAGGTTGCACAGGATGTTGATGAGACCTCTTCTGGAATACAGTGCGCGGTTTCTGTCGCACAATTACAGGAGGCATATTATGAAGCTGGCGAGTGTTAAGAAGAGGTTTACCAGGATATTGCCTGGTATGGAAGGTTTGATTTATAAAGAAAGGTTGGATAGACTTTGACTTTTCTCGCTGGTGCTTAAGAGGTTGAGAGGCGGCCTGTTAGAAGTTCATAAAATAATGAGACATGTAGATAGTATGAATTATGGTCATCATTTCCCAAGGGTGGGAGATTTCAAGACTGGGGGGATGTTTTTAAGTTGCGAGGAGATTATGTAATAAAAAAAGATATGTGAGGCAGAATTTTGCAATGACTGTGAATAAAACAATGGCAAGTTCCAGCAGAGAAACAGGTGGCAAACAGGTGAGGGGATAGTGAAGCAGGCATGTGAGGGCTAATGTGTTTCGTTTGCCAGTGACATTCACTGCTTCACAAAGGGGAGAACATTGAAGTGCAGCAGTGACGGTGATTATTTTATTGGATATTCACCTTGCAAATGGTTTTTCTGCCAGTATCCCTGATTACATCACAATCTACGGGATGAAAGCTGCAGCAAGACATGTGGAGCCAGTGGTGTCATTGATACTGCGTCGGAATTTGGATTGGAATATTGTATCCTGTCTCACTCGAGTAAAGTTGACAGCTTTTCTACCCTTGCAAACTGACAGAATCTCCCGAAGAGGAATGTCTGCCCAACGCTGTTCTTGTCAGGTTCCCAGCAGCTGAAGTGAATGGATCGCTGGGTGTTGGAAATTGAAAATTGAAAGTGAAAGGTAAATGAGTAACATGAGTGTGGGGCTACTTCAGCTCACAGTCTATTTCATATCCCAGCTCATGGCAACGGTGCCCATTGTCAGGAGAAACTGCTTATGTTCCACATAAAGCTGCCTTTTGTTGGGAAACCTTGTGTACAGCGGGATAAGCAGGTAGAACAGTGTGTGTATAATATCACAAAGACTGACTTTGAGCCACACATAAAACAGTAAAGTTAACAAGTAAAGTTGTGAGCTTGTTTTCGTTTAGACTTTTCGTCACCATGCGAGGTAACGTCATGGGTGAGACTTCCGATGAAGTGATGTTGTCCTCCTCCACTTGGAATTTATACTGCCTGGTCCGTTCCGGCGACTTCTGTCATTGTGCATTCTGTTCTGTATGGGTTGCATATGGGGTCCAATTCTATATGTTTGCTGACTGCATTATGGATTGAGAACCATGCCTCTAGGAATTCCCATGTGTGTCTGTGTTTGGTTTGCAATACTATGGTTATGTTGTCCCAGTTAAACTGATGGCCTTCATTATCCGGGTGTACTGATATTAGGGAAAGTTTGTCATGTCATTTTGCTGCCGGCTGATGTTCATGTACACTGATGGCTAGTTTCCTTCCTGTCTGTCTGATATAATGTTCGTGGTAATCGTTGCGCGGTATTTTGTAAACAATGTCAGTTCTGCATGTCGTGGGTATGGGGTCTTTAATCCTTGAGAATGTTTGTCGTAGCATGGCTTTGGGCTTGTGTGCTACCGTAACTCCTAGTGGTCATAGGAGTTGTCAGTTCTGATATGTTCTTGATGTATGGCAGTGTGTCCAGTGTGTTAGGGCATAATGTGTCCTCTTCGTGTTGCTGTTTAGTCAGCACCTGCGGATGAAATTGCAGGGATATCCATTCAAAGCGAAGATTTTGTATTGGTGTTCTTCCTCTTTCTGCATAGTTCTGGGTCATTGCAATGAGTGGTGGTCCGTTTAAATAGTGTCCCGACACAGCTTAGTTTGTGCAAAACTGACCTGAGTTAGTTGCCACATTAAAAGTATCCGAGCCCCTCGAGGCACTGACCCGAGTTGTGATGTGCAAAGGACAACACACAAAGGAGGATCCTTGTGTGATTGATCCAATGTGGTCTGTATAACACGGTAACAGTGAAGACTGGTCTTCAGCACCCACATTGAACCTGACTCCACTTGGCCTCCAGCCAACTCTCACAAACTATCATTGCCCTTCACTTTTCCTGAACTCCCCTCTATTCTTGTTTTAAACTGATTGCACGCCAGGCAGTTTCAGCTGGCATTGCTGATGTGGAACTGTAACATGGAGTGAATTGATTTTGACTGATCAATGACATAATTCTGCTTCTCAAGATCAGTCAGTATTTCAGATTTATTACTTTAAATGATAACCATGAACAGGCTACGACAGTGAAGGCACTGAATCGTAATCTCTGGACCAGCAGGAAAGATCAGTTTATGGCACTCAGGACACTGTCTGATTCGGCCTTGCATTCTCCCAACCTTCTGCACATGATGCCCCTCTGCTGTGTTTCGGTTTTGTTACGTCTTGATATATAACAGTCTCCAGTTATCTATTCTTTTGTTATTTCCAATACATGAGACCCTCTTTCCATGTCTTGTGCCTGGCCCCACAGCTCAGTGGCCAGAGCACTGGTCTCAGAAACTAGTGGTTGTGAGTTCGAGCCTGTGATAGTGTTTGTACACACCCTGCTTCAAAGGTCAAAAAGAGCCCTTTAAAAATTATCTGAAATTATAACAGTATCATTTCCTCCACAGACCAGAAATATGTGTGAATTTCCACATTGCTGTTTGTCCTTCCACTTGAGGAGCAGCATTTGGAATGGCAGGAAGCAGCTGACATCAGTGATGTTTGGCTGGAAGTACAAGGTGAAGCAGGAAAACTGTAGGTGAGCAATGGGGGAGGAGCACAAACCCAGGGCATCCGTCAAATACTTCCATTTGTTGCTGTAAACAGGTTCTAGTTTTGGAGTCTGGAATGGGACAGTAGAGCCAAGTGAGTGAAGTTCTGCTTTCTGGGGGTTGCTCTCTCCGAAAGCCTCTGGCACTCTCGGTGGAAGGTGTCCTTGTTTCTTTCCTTCTGTGGGTGAAAATGAGGTTCACTTCCCCGAGGGGGCATGAGCACAGTCTTCCCACCCCAAACTTCAGTTTTGCTTGTTGGTTCCTCAAAGTGTTGATCCAGAAACCCGCACAGCACACACTTCATTGGGGAAGAGAATGGCCTGAGGTCGTCATCATTGGACACTTAATCCAGAAACCCAGATAGTATTTTGGGAGCTTGTGTTTGAATCCCGTTGCAGCAGACGGCGGAATTTAAATTCAATACGAACCGTTATCAGTTAAGGGAAGTGAACTGCCTTCCTTGCTTACATGTAACTCCAGACCCACAGCAATGCGTTTGACTCTTCCCTGCTCTCTGGTCATTTAGGAATGGGTAATAAATGTTAGCCTAGCCAGTGATGCCCTCATCCCGTGAATGAATTTAAAAAGTACGTCAGAAATTCCTCCTGTCTGGAATGATAACTGATTCGCTTTGCCCAACCTTTATGCCAACTGAAGTCACCTGACTCTTGAAGTCAATGGCCATTCATCATAATTAGAGCTCCCCCTTTCTCCTGGTGTCTTCAACTTCCTGTTTAGTGCCTTCTGCTAAAATTACCACGATAGTTGACTGGGGTGTGTGTACACGGACCACGGTCAATTTCAGTCCCTTGCTGTTTCTAAACTGTACCTAAACTCCATTTCACCAGAACTAATATCGAGGATGCAAGTTTGCTCACTGAGCTGTAAGGTTCATTTTCAGACGTTTCATCACTTGTTTTTATTTGAAAAAAATATACTTTATTCATAGAAAGTACAAAAAATAAAACATTTATACACCGACCCAGTCATGCAAGCTGCTCCTGGTTACCCAGGGGGTACGGACACCAACGAAAGGCAAAAACAAAACAAAGAAGAAAAAAATACAAGGCAAAGAAAATACCCAGGCAGTCGTCTCCCCACAGAGTCCCCGTTAGCCCCCTGACCAGTTGGGGACGGCGCCAGCTGGGCCCAGTTACCAGATAGGTCCCTTTTTTTCCCATTCTGGACGAGGGGTTTCATACGGTGGTCTTTCCCCAACGCGCCTTGGCGGCGGCTGCCCCAAGCTTTAGCGCGTTATCAGCACGTAGTCCTGGACCTTGGAGTGGGCCAGTCTGCAACACTCGGTCGGGGTCAGTTCTTTCAGCTGGCAGACCAGCAAGTTGCGGGCAGACCAAAGAGCATCTTTCACCGCATTGATGGTCCTCCAGGCGCAGCTGATTTTGGTCTAGGTGTGCATCCCAGGAACAGCCCGTAGAGCAGGGAGAAGGAGGTGATTGACAGTCTCATCACCCCAACATCCGCCTCAAGGGCAGCATGGGGTGGCGCAGAGATTCCAGGTGTGCACAAAGGATCTCACTGGAAGAGCCCCTCTCACTGCCAGCCAAGTAATGTCCTTGTGCTTGTTTGAAAGTTCTGGCGATGAGGCATTCTGCCAAACGATTTTGGGAGTCTTCGAGGGGAACCACACGACAGGATCCACCCTCTCCTTTTCCCGAAGGGTCTCGAGGATCCTACGTGCTGACCACTACCTGACAGCCTTGTGGTCAAAAGGTGTCTCCTTTCATAAACTTCTCCACGAAGGACAGGTGGTATGCGACGGTCCAATTACTCAGAGCGTTCCACGGCAACAAGGCCAGGCCCATCCTTCGCAACACCGGGGACAGGTAGAACCTCAGTAAGTAAGGACACTTGGTGTTTGCGTACTGAGGATTTACCCAGAGCTTGATGCAGCCACACACAAAGATAGCCATCAGGGCGAGGGTGGCGTTCGGTACATCCTTTCCCCCATTTTCCAGGTCTTTGTACATGGTGTCCCTGCGGACCCGGTCCATTCTCGATCCCCAAATGAAGTGGAAGATGGACCGGTGACCGCAGCGGCGCAGGTCCAGGGAATAGGCCAGGTCTGCGCCACATACAACAGTACCAAAAGCCCCTTGCACCTGACAACCAGGTTCTTACCCACAATGGAGAGGGACCGAAGCTTTCTGTTGGTATTTGTTTTGATTGAAGAACTATCAGCATTTGGTGTGAAATTAATATTGTAGCAGGGCACTATCGAGCAGCCAAGAAAATGGGCGAGGAGGGTAGCCATTGAGTTCAAGTAGACGTCATCGATGTTTTCCGTGGTATCCCCAGAGTTAGTTCGTTCTGTTTCAGCTCCATTTAACATGGAGCTGCCCAGGACGTGACCATTCTCAGTTTGTGACTCTGAACAATCTTATTGGTGCAGGGTTGGAGTTGCGTTAGTGCCTTTGCAAGTCCTGTCATTTATTACACAAGCGGCTGCACGTCCAAAACGATCTCTGCGATTTCCAGTGAAGTGGAATCAAATTTCACTGCAAAACTGGAAACCAGGATTTTCAAAGCAGCAGAAGTGCAGTCATGTTTTCAGCATAGCTGCAGCTGCTCGTTTCACTGATAACGTTGGAAAGCTATGCTGCATCACAGAAAGCAAAGCAGTAAGAAGCTACGACGCCCAGCGTGGGGCTCGAACCCACGATGCTGAGATTAAGAGTCTCACGCTCTACCAACTGAGCCAGCCAGGCTTGACTTGGTTGTCTTGTTATTTATCTAAAATCCTTATTTTCCCTTTTCACACCAAAGCCCCTGCAACCTCATTTCAATGTGCCAAAGATGATCCACCTCGAAAATCACAAGTTCCCAGTTTATTCTGCTCAATCACAAATAATATCATTTACATCTTCCACTTTTCAGCTGTCACTCCTTCAGACCATAATAACCCATTTTCATTTAACATTCAAAACTCATATTTTAATGTCGGTGCCCTCATCCTTTAGCTGCCCATGTGACTGTCAGTCACTCTGGGATGGTGAATCTGCTGCAATAAACCCAGTGATTTCTGTTACAGATTGTGTGAGATGTGTGTCTGTCTGCCCAGTCTCACTTAATACTTTCAGCACTTTGTTTGATCAGTACATCAGCAACTTCTGTAGCTTCGCATTTGGGGGCTGGATTTTCACACTTCAGTTAAAAACTATTCAAAGATCAAGAAGAATCTGCTGCATACCTTGTGAAATGTCATTTTTCACAGGAGAAGAGACGTTCATACGGAGTGTCAGTTAAGTTTTCCCAAGTGGAGCTAAGAGAAAATTCCACTCACGCGGAGATTGTGTCAATGGTGCTCTGGGATTTACTGAGCGGGAGAAATCTTCCTGTTTTTTTCTTGATCTTGTGCTTGGTGGATGGAGAAGATTGGCCCTGGTTGTAGGATCTTGCCTGCCAGGGATGTGCAGCAAGCAGCTGATTGAAGATGCAGTGGCCATGGACAGTGTGATGACAAAATCCTGCTGCTTGTCCCTGTCTCACTGAGCGTGGAGCTGGGGAAGACACAATCGTTGATGGGTTTGTTTGATTCCAATCTCTTCATAAACTTCAATTAACTAAATGCAGGTACATAGTTGGTTTATTGTCGGATCACAATGTTGAGAATAACTGCTTTGAAACCTGGATGTCTGGAGGTCTGACTAGAAAACAGTGGAGCTGACAAAGTTTCGAAGCTATCTCCTGAAGGCATAATCCCGATTGACGATTTTCTGTATCACCGGCAACATCACAGGGTAGCAAAATAAAAGAAGCTGGGCTCTTGGGTAGCCTTGAAACGCCAATCTTTCTCTCAATAACTGAATGCACTGGCTATTTGCAAAACCGAAGCTATTGGCATGAAGCTTTGCCGAAGCTCCTAATGCAGGGAGCCAGTCTTGTTGCACAGCTGGAGGTCTCTCGGTTTTCAGCTCCAATCTCCAGTTTATGTGTGATGCTTACATGCATTAGAGTTGTGGAGTTAGCATGAACATGAGCAACAATGGTAACATTCACAGTGTGAACAACCAGCAAAGATACCGCCTCACAAAGCAGGGACCATTGAATTGAAGCAGTGACGGTGAGTGAGTTTTACTGGCAAAGAAAACACATTTGACATCACGAGTCTGCTTCAGGGTCTCTTTTACTGCTGGATTCATCATAAAGTTCCTTTCTGCTCTTCCACAAGCACTTCTGCTTCACCTTTACTTGTATTCTCATCCCTTCATTCACAGTTTGGCAGGAGTAACGAGGTGAGGCAGGATAAACTGCACCCTTACCAGGAATGTGGTGGTCTTAGCACAGAGACCACAAGCCAATCCCTCTCATTCTCTGGTGTCATCAATCAAACATTTTACACCAACAGTAAAGACAATCGCTATAATCCTATAATTGTGACATTGTTTTTTTTTTCCTGGTGGATTAGGAATTCCAATTTAAATTCTGGAGATTCATAATCTTTTGAGACAAGAAATGTCTCCTTACCTCAGCCATAACAAAAGACACATTATCTGAGGAATGTAAGTCCAGTACAAAACATCCCATTCTCAGAGTGTCTCCGAATGTCAGACTTTACACAGAGCATAAACAGGAAATGAGGGGTATATACAGATGGACTGTTAGATAATGTGAAAGACGGCCAGGTGGATACACAGAGACAAAGAGAGATAAGTAGAAGCTTACTGTGGTAGACACTGGAAGGACCAATTCTCCACTTCACATGGCTGCTGACAGAAAAGAAAAAAAAAACAGAGGATCGCATTACCTCAGGGCAACAGAAGGAGCATTAGTGCTGTTCAAGTCCCTTTAAAGTTCAAAAGTTAATGCTGGTAAGCTAAGGAGCAAGTGTGATTTTGATAAATAAATGATTCAAAAGATAAAGTTAACAATGTCTCCCAGCATATTACGATAGAAACACAGTTAACCTGGCAGTGACGAATGGTCAGTGGATCCGAAATGTTTCCCTCTGCAGATATTACCATGCTTGCTGAGTTTCTCTTTGGGTTACTGTTTTTGTGTCAGATTGTCAGATTTTTTATCTTAAATGATAACTTTTGGGACAAAACAGATCGGGTGTCAGCTCCTGAAAAATCAGTCAGAAGCGCTATCACCAACATAGAGTAGTACTACAGAGCTTCCATTCCCTTACGGGGAAATTGGTCTCAGGCCGCAGCGGCGAAAGTGCCAAATGCTAACCACTAGTCCACCAGGGAACGCGACCGAAAAGATTGTGTCTTTGCTTAGTGATCTGCTTTTGCGTTTTCATGTGTGATCACTTTCGCTGCAGATCGGTTTTGCCATCTCCGATTTTCTTTTTGCAGCATGTATCCTGGTGGCTCGCGTTTTGCCCATTTGTCCAATGTAGTGCTTGTCACAGTTCTTGCAAGGTATTTTGTAAATGACATTCGTTTTGCTCGTTGTCTGTCTAGGGTCTTTTAAGTTCATTAGTTGCTGTTTTAGTGTGTTGGTGGGTTTGTGGGCTACCCTGATGCCAAGAGGTCCGAGTAGTCTGGCAGTCATTTCAGAAATGTCTTTAATGTAGGGGAGCGTGGTTATGGTTTCTGAGCCTGTTTTGTCTGTTTGTTTGGGTTTGTTGCTGAGAAATCGGCGGACGGTGTTCATTGGGTACCCGTTCTTTTTGAATACGCTGTATAGGTGATTTTCTTCTGCTCTTCGTAGTTCCTCTGTGCTGCACAGTGTGCAGTGGCTCGTTGGAATAATGTTCTAATGCAGCTTCGTTTGTGGGTGTTGGGATGGTTGCTCCTGTATTTCAGTATTTGGTCCGTGTGTGTTGTTTTCCTGTAGACGCTGGTTTGAAGTTCCCCATTGGCTGTTCGCTCTACTGTGACATCTAGGAATGGCAGTTTGCTGTTGTTTTCCTCCTCTTTTGTGAATGCTATGCCAGTAAGGGTATTATTGATGGTCTTGAAGGTTTCCTCTGATTTGTTTCGTTTAGTGATGACAAAGGTGTCATCCACGTAGCAGACCCAAAGTTTGGGTTGGCTGATTGGCAGAGCTGTTTGTTCGAGTCTCTGCATTACTGCCTCTGCTAAGAACCCTGATATCGGAGATCCCATGGGTGTACCATTGGTTTGTCTGTAGGTTTTGTTATTGAAAGTGAAGTGGGTGGTGAGGCATAGGTCCACTAGCTTGCTGATGTTGTCCTTGCTGATGAGGTTGGTGGTGTCTGGTGTATGTGTCTTCTGTTCTTCTCATAATACTGCAGTCAGTGTTTCTTTGGCCAGGTTTTTTCTTGCAAGAACTGTGACAAACACCACATTGGACAAACAGGCAGAAAGCCAGCCACCAGGATACATGAACATCAACTTGCCACAAAACGACATGACCCACTATCACTCGTATCCTTACATACAGATGAGGAAGGACACCACTTTGATTGGGACAACACATCCATCCCAAGACAAGCCCAACAGAGACATGCACGAGAACTCCTAGAAGCATGGCATTCCAACCGGAATAAATTCCATCAAACAAACACATTGGCTCCAAAATCAGTCTACCATCCCCTGAGAAAAAACACAGGAAATGACATCACCAACCCAAGGAAGCCTGAACATATAAATAGAAAGCGGGACATGACACGGGGGCTTCACCCGAGGCCCACTGATCATGTTAACTAAAATGGCGACAAAACGTCTGGGAACAAACCTTCCAGCTCAGTGAACCAGCTTACATCCGGTAAAAATAAAGACCCATTCTTTTGTGGACCGAGAGGAGGACAGTGTGACCGTGTTGGAGGTGGAAAGAAGACGTCGGGTTGGCTGTGCACCCTTGCAACCGGTGGATCTTAATGCTGGATTCAGCCTAGCGCTGGGTCAGGGGAGCAGCCAACCTGCAACGATGGCTGCGATGAGTGCTCGTGCCCTGGGTCAGGGGGTCCAGAACACCATCCATGTTTCCGTGAAGAAGGTGGATGAAGGTGCACCTGTCGACTGCAACTTCTTCATGAAGAGGGTCCTGTTGGACTGTTGTGGGTTCACTGCTGCGGACATTTACTGCCTGCAGTATTTCCCTGGAGGAGGTTTATATGATGTAACCTTCAGGAGTGCCAAGCTTTGCGAGCGCTTCCTGGAGTTTTTCAAGCAGAAAGGAGGTAAGGGCCCCCTCACAGTACTGACCACTGTCCCGCTGTTCGTGATGTCAGTGCAGAGGAGCCGTATGGTGACTGTACACATATACAACCCGCATGTGCCAGCAGTTGATGTCCTGACCTTCCTCGGAAGGTATGTGAAGGTGGAAGGGGAAAGAACCAACATCATGGACCCTTCGGGATCTGGACCAGTAAGAGGCAGGTCAAGGTGACGCTGAGGAAGGACGTGGACGGGAACATCATACACCCACCATCCAGCGTCGCGATCGGTGGGAGCAAAGGCTACCTGACCTACGCAGGGCAACCTAAAGTGTGCCAGGCCTTTGGTAGGTCAGGTCACGTGGCGGCCGACTGCAAAGCCACCATCTGCAGGGAGGAGGGACACTTGGCAAACGATTGCCCACAAGAAAAAAGCTGCAACCTTTGCGGGGAAGCGGGCCACATCTATAGGGCATGCCCGCATCAGGGGAACACCTATGCCCAGGTCGCCAGCAGAGGCAATGCGGGGCGAGCCCCCCCAGAGGAGGGGAAGGCACCAGGCCCCTGCCAGGACCCCGCTAGTCTGCAGGACAGCCAGGTCGTGCAGGCGGGCCCAGCCCCACAGGATGGACCCGAGGCCAGCAAAGCGCCTCTGCAGGCTCTGCTCCCCCCGGACAACCCAGAGTCGATGGAGGAGGCGACAGGTGACCCAAGGGAGTGGACGACGGTCCGGAAAGTGAGGAGGAAGGTGTGCCGGTGGGCCCCGGCACCGCAGCCATCAGGCAGGAAGAGGCAGCTACAGGGGGGGGGGAAGATTCGGAGGGGACCCGCCCAAAGCAGAAGCTAAAGATCTCAAGGGAGAAGGAAAGCAGCACACCGCTTCCAGGTGATGGGAGGCGCCCTGAGACTCCCACCGACACCCAGCCACGCGCTGCTTTGGCCCTGGAGGCCCCCCCGAACCTTCAGGCGGGAAGCAGGAAGCAGTGTGTCCCCAGCCTGACCCAGAGCTGGACTCTCCTGACTCCATACCCCCGACGGGGGGATGCCACCCGGAAGGCAGCACGGACGGTTTCCTGAACCCGGAGAGCGTCCAGCAGTTAGCCCGGGCAATGGGCATGAAGGGACAGATGGAGGGGCTGGACCTTGGAATCGGGGAGGGTACTGCGGTCACTGCAGGTACGAGTTGCGAGCATTAATGTGCGCAGGGTCAAGTCCACCGCAAGATGTGTGTCCACGTCGGCCTCCCTGACCACCGTCAAGGCAGACCTCCTGTTTCTGCAGGAGTACGGGATACCGCAGCTCAGCAGGTACAGGAAGTGGTCGGGTGCCTGGACCTGTGGGCCTTTGATCTGGTCGGGGGGGGTGGGGGGGAAGCGACTGTTGCTCCTTGGGCCTGGCTATTCTGCTGCGGGGGCGCAAACTCATCATCTCTCAAGTTCAGGAGGTGGTGGCGGGGGTGCCTCCTAGTGGCTGATGTCACCTACAGGAACGCTCCCCTGAGGCTGATCAAGGTGTACACCCCAGCGGAGTGAGCGGTTGGCCGTCCTGCAGCGGCTTCCACCCCTGCTGGCTACGTCCAGGCCGGTCATCCTAGGCGGAGACTTCAACTGCATCATCGATGCAGATGGAACATCCGGCATGGGGACAGTAGGTGGGGGGGAAGTCAACCAGACGTCACATCCAGATTCCTGGTGGGCACGGTGAAGGACGCCAAGTTGATCAATGTCTTCAGCACCCGTGCAGACGGAGTGCAGTGGAGATGCACCTGGTCGCGGCCAGACGGGTCTATCAGCTCAAGGATAGACATCCTGTTTGTGTCGCGGGCGTTCTCAGTCAGGTCCACCGGCGTCGAGCCGGTGTTCTTCTCTGACCACTGCCTCCTGCTGGCCGACTGTCACTTACAGGACGACCAGCAGGCCGGCAAGGGGTCGTGGAACCTCAACACGACTCTGTTGACCACAGAGAACTTCAAGGAGCTTAAGAGGGAGTACGCTGGTTGGAGAACCGTGAAACCCCTCCGAATCTCTGGGCGACTGGTGGGAGACGGTGAAGGAGAACATCAAGAGGTTCTTTGTCCTCAAGGGCGTTCGGAAGGCGAGAGAGAGGTGGGGAAATCTGTCATGACTCCAGAAAAGGATGCAGAACCTGCTCCTCCTGCAGTCAATGGGGGTCGATTTCACAGAGGACCTCCGCGAGGTGAGGGGCCAGCAAGCCTCGCTCTTCGCCGCAGAGGCCTCCAAGATTATCTTGCGGTCCAGGGTCCACTCCGTGGAGCAGGCTGAGATGTGTTCGCGTTTCTTCTTTCAGAAGGTGCACAAAGAGAGCTCTGTGCTTAGCCGGCTGAAGGAGGACGACGGCTCGGTGATGTCGTCTCGGCCCCACATTTTGAGGATCAGCAGATTCTTCTTTGCCGGACTGAACAACACGAAGCCCACGGACAGCATGGCCTCCGAGTCGTTCCTGTCGTCTATCACGGAGGTCTTAGACGATGGCATGAGGGAGTGGCTGGGCCGGCCAATATCCCTGAACGAGCTGACCAGAGCACTCAAGTCCGTTGAGAGGAATAAGACTCCCAGGAGCGAAGGCTTACCGGTTGAGCTGTATTCCGCTCTGTGGGACCTGGTCGGTCAGGACCTGATGGAGGTGTATGACAGAGTGCTTCGGGCAGGGGAAATGTGCAAGTCCATGAGGAAAGGCATCATCACCCTCATTTACAAGGGGAAGGGGGAGAGAGAAGAAATTAAGAATTGGCGTCCCATTTCACTATTGAATGTGGACGACAAAATCATGGCCAAGGTCATAGCCAACCAGGGCAGGTCTGTCCTGGAGTCGCTGATTGCCCCTGACCAAACCTGTGCTGTGCCAGGCAGGAAGCTCGCTGGGAGCCTCGTGCTCATCAGGGATACGATCGCCTACGTGCAGGACAGGCAGGTGGACACCTGCCTCGTCAACCTGGACAAGGAGAAGGCCTTTGACGGGGTCTCTCATGCTTACATGAGGGACGTCCTCGCCAAATTGGGGTTCGGGGAGGGCATCCACAACGGGATCCGGCTGCTCTACACCAACATTGTTAGCGCAGTCTCGATGAACGGGTGGGAATCGGACAGTTTTCCCGTCAGATCTGGAGTCAGGCAGGGCTGCCCCCTCTCTCCTGCCTTGTTTGTGTGCTGTGTGGAGCCCATCGCCGCATCCATCAAGAAGGACGTGAGCCTGAAGTTCGTGACTATCCCAGGCAGCGGAGGCCTTCAGGTCAGGACCTCCCTGTACATGGACGATGTTGCCGGCTTCTGCACCGATCGGTCGGTGAGTAGGCTGTTGGACATCTGTGGCCAGTTTGAACTGGCTTTGGATGCCCAAGTCAATAGGGGTAAGAGCGAGGCCATGTTCTTTGGGAACTTCATCCCCCTCACCGTCAGGACAGACTACCTGAAGGTGCTCAGTGTTTGGTTCGGTGGAGCTGGGGCGTGCACTAAGACTTGGGAGGAGCGTATCACCAAACTGAAGCAGAAGCTGGGCAGGTGGACGCTCCGGTCCCTCTCCATCACGGGTAAGAACCTGGTTGTCAGGTGCAAGGGGCTTTCGGTACTGTTGTATGTGGCGCAGGCCTGGCCTATTCCCTGGACCTGCACCGCTGCGGTCACCCAGGCCATCTTTCACTTCATTTGGGGGTCGAGGATTGACCGGGTCCACAGGGACACCATGTGCAAAGTCCTAGAAAATGGGAGAAAGGGCGTACCAAATGCCACCCTCACCCTGATGGCTACCTGTGTGTGCGGCTGCATCAAGCTGTGCGTAGATCCTCAGTACGCAAACACCAAGTGTCACTGCTTACTGAGGTTCTACCTGTACTCGGTGTTGCGAAGGATGGGCTTGGCCTTGTTGTCGCAGAACGCTCCAAGTAGTTGGACCGTCCCGTACCACCTGTCCTTCGTGGAGAAATTTTTGAAGGGAAACACCTTTGACCACAAGGCCGTCAGGCAGTGGTCAGCACATAGTAACCTCGAAACCCTTCGGGAAAAGGAGAGGGTGGATCCCGTCGTGTGGTTCCACATGCAGACGGCCGAAGTCGTTTGGCAGAATGCCTCATCGCCAGAACTTTCAAACAAACATAAGGACATTGCTTGGCTGGCAGTGAGAGGGGTTCTGCCAGGGAGATCCTTTATGCATGCCCGGAATCTCTGCGCCACCGCAAGCTGCCCTCGAGGTGGCTGCGGGGTTGACGAGACTGTTGATCACCTCCTTCTGGAGTGTGCCTCTGCACAGGAGGTCTGGAGGTGGATGCAGTGATATTTGACAAGGTTTGTCCCGAGCAGCTCCGTGACGCGTGACTCCGTGCTCTACAGGCTGTTTCCCGTGAGGCACACCGAGACCAACATCAACCGCGCCTGGAGGACCATCAATGCGGTGAAAGACGCTGTTTGGTCTGCCCACAACTTTCTGGTCTGCCAGCTGAAAGAACTGGCCCCGACCGCGTTTTGCAAAGTGGCGCACTCCAAGGTCCAGGACTACGTGCTGAGGGACGCGCTAAAGCTTGGGGCAGCCGCCGCCAAGGTGCGGTGGGGAAAGACCACCGTATGAAACCCCTTGTCCAGAATAGAAAAAAAAGGGCCCTATCTGGTATCAGAGATAATGGGAACTGCAGATGCTGGAGAATCCAAGATAATAAAATGTGAGGCTGGATGAACACAGCAGGCCGAGCAGCATCTCAGGAACACAAAAGCTGACGTTTCGGGCCTAGACCCTTCTAGGGTCTAGGCCCGAAATGTCAGCTTTTGTGTTCCTGAGATGCTGCTCGGCCTGCTGTGTTCATCCAGCCTCACATTTTATTATCTTGGACCCTATCTGGTAACTGGGCCCAGCTGGCGCCTTCCCCAACTGGTCAGGGGGCCAATGCGGACTGTGCGGGGAGACGACTGCCGGGGTATTTTCTTTGCTTTTTTTGTCTTCTTTGTTTTGTTTTTTTCCTTTAGTTGGTGTACGTACCCCCTAGGTAATCCGGAGCGGCTTGCATGACTGGGTAGGTGTATAAATATGTTTTATTTTGTGCATCTTATGAATAAAGTATATTTTTTTAAATTCAAAAAAAGCGACGAAACGTGTGAAAATGAACCTTCCAGCTCGGTGAGCAAATTTACATCCAGTCTTGTTGTCTATTCGAAAACGTAATACCATGCCACAACTACCACAAAACATGGCATTGGACAGACAGAAAGGAAATTAGCCATCAGAATATGTGAACATCAGCTAGCAGCAAAATGGCACAATGAATTCTCCTTAATATCTGTGCATTCAGACAATGAAGGCCGTCAATTTAACTGAGGCTAAGTGGGCACAGTAGCCCACGCCAAACACACACATGCATGGGAATTCCTGGAGGCATGATTCTCCATCCATACTTCAAATCAACAAATTTATAGAATTGGACCCTATTTACAAACCCATACAGATCAAAACTGGAAATGACAGTACTCACCATAATGGACTGGAAAGCATAAATTCCCAGCACAGTAGAATAACATTGCTTCAAAGGCTGTCTCCAGGCACGGTGACAAAACTCCTGAACAAATATAAGCCAGCTCAGTGAGCAAGTCAACAGTCTTATCCACAACCCGAGCTATTGATCTTTGCCAAAACTTTAGACTACATTTTTCATTCTGTCCCATTGGAGAACAATTCTTGTAGCTCACAAAACTGCTACTTCAAAGTAACATCAAAAAAAAGTCCAAATGAATGCGTTGATGAGGGGAGTTCTGACCAGTCATGTAGATGTGGGTATCACCTGATGCATGGAGAGTGCTTTCTGACCAGAGCTGTAGCAGATGAGTGTCAGATACACAGACAGACTGGGCAAATAGATTCACATCAGAGCTCACATCTCCCAGCCTGGGAATCTGAGGCAGTGCTCAGACATTCAAGTAATGAGCCTCAATATCAGCTCAGCAAGATCTCACAATTGCATTTGCAGATACAAACTATTTTGTTTTACAATTTCATGATGCAATCAGGAAAATCCGTGATACAAAAAGTAACCTCCTTCTCACTCCACACCCTTTCTACCTCGGTACCGTCCTACAGGTAATATACATTCCCCAATCCCTAACATTCTGCAGGATCCCACCTTTTCCTACATTTGCACTATTCTCCCATGTCTGCAAATGTCCCTTTCTCTGGAACATGTCCAGGTTCTATAACCTTCCTATCTCTGAAACATCCCCAGAACAGCACCGGAGGTAAATGGAGGTGATTGAGATCGGGATGATTTTGTGCACATGAAAATTTTACATAAATACGGAGGGTTGCAATCACAGGAAGGGGTTTCAGGGAGCTAAAAAGCATGTGATCTGAATGCAGTAATATAAATAGAAACGGTTGTCAGGAGTAGAGGAGACTACACAGACGTCAATACATGTCAAGTTTGGGAAGGCTGTGCTAAGTGGACGAGATGTCATAGGTAGACAGGACCTTAGAACTAAGAGGAGGTCACATCAAGACAAAGAGATGTAGGGGCTGCATGAGTTCATAGAGAGAGGGAAGTTAGGAGGGCTGGAGCAGTTTGCAGGGATAAGGATGCTTATAGGATGGCGGTGCTTTACACGAACAGGGAATGTTTTATGGAATGGTGCATTGTACACAGAAAATAGGATCGAAAACAGAAATGGACGCTTATAGCGACTGAAGAAATGTACAGATGAAGCAAGACTTAGCTTCTGGAATTTAGATAGATGGGAAGGCTGGAGTCCAAAAGTGTCTTCAAAGAGACAGTTATACAGATAAAGTAGCATTGAACAAACTGGATAGGTTCCTGAGACACGGAGGGTTGTAGGGGTGGGTGAAATTTGCATTGACAGGGGTGGAAGAGCTATCTACAGAGAGGGGGGCATTTTTAAGCTACAGTAATAGGGAACACATTGCAGCATTACACAAAGAGACAGTGTTTGAGATGCTGGTTTACAAAGAATGGCAGGGCTCTAGGCAGGGGAGGAGCAAACAGCGAAATGGAACATTGCAACGGCTACAAAAAGTGTACAGAGTGTAGGGAGATTTATTGGGCCTGAAGGAGGTTAGAAAGACTGTGGGCTGCAGAGTCTGCAGGGACTGGAGGAGGCCTGACAGATGGGGAGTGAGACAGGGGCTGGAGGAATTTACTGGAGATAGACGTTTGCAGGAAAATGAGGAGTTTACAGATATAAAAGGAGGGCAACAGAGGCTGGTTCAGATTGCATACACAGGGTGGGCTGATGAGCTATACAGCATCATACAGACAGGTTTAAAGGAGCAGGAAACGGTAACAGAGATAGGGAAAGTTTCAATGTTGTAAGAGGTATGAGCGTGTGGGACAAGGTCACAGAGGCAGGGGTGGCTACAGGGATTGGAGGAGCACACGGAGGTCGGGACACTGGAGGATATAATGTTACACAATAGGGAGAATTCCAGCAGCTAAAGGTAAAGAAAACATGGAAGGCTATTGGGCTGCAGGAGGAAACAGACCATGAGTACTGCAGGTACTGGAGCAGGTTTGAGAGACAGGCAATATTCTGCAGTCTAACAAAGTTCCAGTGATAAGAGGCTGTGTAAGTTACACAGATCGGGAGGATAGTAGGAGCCAGAGGTGGTTATGGAGAGAGGCAGTGTTACGCTGAAACATAGGAAAATGGGTTAGGTGTAGGCTATTCAGCCCCATGGGCCTGCTCCACTCTTCAATCAGATCACGACTGATCATTTAGCTCAGTTCCCTCTTCCTGCTTTCTCCCCATACGGAAACTGTCATGACTGGAGCAATCTACAATGATAGGGAGTGTTGGAGTGAGTGGAGGAAGTTACAGAGATAAAGAGAGCTGTGGAGCACTGTCGAAGTTAAAGACACAGGGAGAGTCATTCAGCCTGGAGAAGATTACAATGTTACACAGAAGTGTACAGGCTGAAAGAGGTGACAAAACTAGAGGTATGTAGGGGTTAGAGAAGGTTACTGTGACAGGGAGGATGGTAGAAGCTTTTCTTCGTTATAAAAGTAATTATCATCTTTGTTTTTGAAAGAGATAACAGACAAAGGTTTTGAACGACTCAGGAGATTACTTGCACAAGGAAGGGTGGAGGAAGATGGAGTGTGTTGTCACTGATGAGTGTGTTGAGTTTATTGTGATTGTGAGGGTTGTAGTGATGAAACGACATGATAGCAAGGTTAGTAGAGACTTGATGGTGTACAGAGATAGGGAGGAGCTGCAAGAGGTGATGGTGATAGTGAGTTTGTGGTGATGGGGGATGGTTACATCAATAGTGAGGGGTTCGGGGGATGAAAAAAGTTATCAAGGCAGAGAGGTTTCTCCTGAATGGAAGAAATGCAAGGATTACAGGGTCTAGAGGGGATTACAGACAAAGGGAGGGTTGTAGGGTGGGGAAGAGGTTACAAAGACGGTTCGTGTTTTAAGGATGGGGGGCACTGATTGTGATCAATTGGCATAATTGACAGAGAGGATCTGTGGAGGTTACAGTACGAGAGAGGTTTGTACAGGCAATATGAGTTTACACAGACAGGAATGGTTCTCAGGGCTGGAGGAGGTAACTGTGAAAGGGAATGCTATAACGAATGGAGAAGGTAACATACACGGAGAATTTCAGTGGCAAAAAGGAGGTGACAGTCATACGGCCCTTTGTTTAGACAGCAGAAGTTTACATTTGCAAGTAGCACTTTGGAGACCGAGGGACTTGACAGAGAGAGGGCGATGAGCAGGAACTAGATAAGGTTTGAGAGAGAAAGACAGTTGACAGCTTTGGAAGATGATGCAACATACAGAGCATTACAGAGTTTGGACAAGATCTAGAAGTTCACAAGGGTTATAGGAACAGGAGGAGGATACAGATAAGTTGAGGTTTGGAATGGGATAAGGTTACAAGAACAAAAGAAGGTTCCAGTAATGTGAAGGGCTATGGGGGCTGCAACCAATTCCAGAGATAGGGAGGGATTCACATGTTGCAGGTTACAGAGTTCAGGATGGTTTTTGCAATTGGATGAAGTTAGTAATACAAAGTATTGTAGACACTGGATGAGGTGACAGTTCGCATGGATCTTCAGACTGAAGGACGTTAGAGAAAGAAAGAGAGGTGTCGGGGCTGGAGTTAGATAAGGCAATCAAGAGGATTTTACAGGTACATGGATGATTTTAGTGGCTTCAAGAGGTTAAAGAGTTAGGAAGGCTAATTAATGCCTGAAGGATGGAGAATGAGGAGCATTGTAGCGATAGGAGAGATTGCACACTGAACGAGGTTGCAAACATGAGGAGGATTAAAATGGCTTCAGAATGCAATATATTCGAGCAGTTTACACAGGCAGGAACAGCTATCAGACTGGAGAAATTTAGAGAGATAGGGAGGTCTGTAGGAATGGTCAATTGTCAGAGGTCATGTGGTGCTGTGTTACGGGAGGCAGGAGTGTTCTTGGGACTGGAGCAAGTTACAGTGATATCATGTGTTGCAGGGGCATGAGGATGATGTATGTCCAGATGGGGAGGTGAGTCGGGGCTGGAGGATATCACAGAGACATGGTGGACTGTAAGTAGTGGATAAGATGACAAGTGTCAAAATTATTGTTATGACTTGAGGAGGAGGACAATACCAGGATTGGACACATTGTCAAGACTGGAGCAATTTGCAAAGATGGGAAGGGGAGTCAGAATTGGCAGAGGTTTTAAATACACAGAGGGATTTTAGCGAGGACTGGAGGAGCCAGAGATACCTAATGTTCAAGCAGTTAGAAGGATTCAACGCACTGATGACGATGAGTTGCAACAAAGGATCTGTAGACTTGCTGTATGACTGACTGTTAGAGAGAGAACACGGAACGGAAACATCCCAGGGTTCAATGCCACTGTCTTGAGAGAGGCCCGCTTTTAACTCTGCTGTTCTTATCCTCACGAAGACAGCACAGGCCTGGATTGAGAATTATGGACTTCCGATGCAGTCCTTGGAAAGTTCAGTAAAACAGAGCTGAAAGTAGGGTGGTGAAGTTTTTGAGAAGATTTGCAGCTCAGGTTGTGGATGATGTTTTAGACTTGCTCGCTGAGACAGTGTGTTTGATTGCAGATGTTTCATCACCCTGCTCGGTAACGTTGTCAGTGTGCCTCCAGTGAAGGGCTGGTGTTCTGTCCCACTTGTTATTTATGTGCCTCGGTTTGCTGGGGTGGTTGGCATCACTTCCGGTTTTGTTTTCCGGTGGTTTGTATATCGGGTCCAGATCAATCTATTTGTTGATGGATTTCCAGTTGGAATACCAGGCCTCCAGGAATTCCCTAGCATGTCTCTGTTTGCTTTGTACGATTGTGGATGTGTTGTCCCAGTCAAATTGGTGTCCTTCTTTGTCAGTGTGTCCTGAAATCAGTGAGAACTGGTCATGTCTCTTGGTGGATAGTTGGTATTTGTGCATCCTTGTTGTCAGTTTTCTTCCAGTTTGGCCTGCATAATGTTTCTCACTGTCCTTGCATGGTATTTCGTATTGGTTTTGGGTGTGGGATCCCAGACATTTGTCAAGAGCAGTCGTAGGTGGTTGTTGGTTTGTGGGCGAGCCTGATACCTCAGGATCTGAATAGTCTTGTGGTCACCGCTGATAGGTCTCTGATTTGCAGTAGGATGACTGGTGTGTCTGGCTGTATTGTGCCTTATTGTTGTGGTCTGTCCTGTGGGTAACAGTGGATTGTGCCTTTTGGGTATCCATTTCCTTTAAAAACTCCGTATAAGTGCTCCACGTCTGCTATGAGCAGTTCCAGGTTGCTGCAGTGTGTTGTGGCTCGTTTGAATTATGTCCTGATGTACCTCCGTTTACAGGTATTGGTGGATAGTTGCTGGTGTGATAAAATATCTGGTGCGTATGGGCTGTACACATTCTGTACACAATGATCTGGAGTTCCCTGTTGCTCTTACATTCCACCATAGCTGAGGAAGGGTTATTGTCCTCTTCTTTTATGAATTTTATTCTAGTGAGGATGTTGTTCATCTGTCAGTGGGTTTCTTCTGGTCCTCTATATGTGATCATCAAGGTGTCATCTACCACAGGGGACCCAGAGTTTGGGTTAGATAGTGGGGAGCGTTCTCCATTCTCATCTTTGCATACCACTTCTGCAAGTTGTCCTGATATCGGGGATCCCATTGGTGTTCCATTGATTTGTTTGAATATATGGAGGTGAGACACATATCCAGCAATTTCAGGATGCTGTCCTTGTTGATTCTGTTAGTTTGGAGCGCCTGCCATCCTGGTTCATCCAGCAGAGTGGCCATTGTCTCTTTGGCTCGGTCAGTGTTTATGGATGTAAATCGTGCTGTAATATCAAAGAATATCATCATCTGCTCCTCTTCTATTCTGGTGTCCTTGATGATGTTGAGGAATTCTTGGGAAGAGTGTATTGGGTGGATAGTGTTGTCCATGAAGTATTTCAGTTTCCGTTATCGTTCTTTGGCTAGCCTATATGTTGGTCTACCTGCTACTGGCTCGGTGAGCAAGCCTACAACATCAGCAGGGTTGTGATTGAGTCTGGGGTCTTTCTACACTGTGCGCCCCCTTCTGCACTGCAGCTCATGGGTCAATGTTTTAAGCCTTCTGCTCTGCTCACTGAGCGTCTTACCTGACTGCAGGATCTGACGAATGCTCCAGATCTCCCTGTCCGTCGTCGCTTGAATTTTCCAGTTGACTTCAACATGGTGATGGACGAGACTGGAGTCAGGAATTCTGCTCAGTCAGCAACTTTCAGTAGCTGCCAAAGACAGAAGCATAAACAGACTGAGAAATTAGACTGATGCAGTGAGGACTACAGATGTGGAAGAGGGCTGAGCACCGCAGCCATCTGGACAATCCCCATCTCCATCCTTGGCCTCTGCTGCCACATCTCTGGAGTGGAAAATTCTGCTGGCTCAGGATCTCATTGTAGCGGCAATCATTAGATCCACACTGTGACAGTTACTGTTTGAAGAGATACTGGCTGATATCACCAGGAAGGTGTCAGGATCACCCAATGGTCAGGAAGAAGGAGTTTTGATTCATGGTGCACTGGTATCAGTACTCAGGGATACACGAGCTTCGAGTGGGACAGGCAATGGCCGTGTGTTCCTCTCACTAGACTATTAATCCATAAATTAATGACAATGTCTGAAATACCCATCTGGTTCCACGATATCCTTCACGGAAGGACATCTGCTCTGCTCACCTGGTCTGGCCAACATGTGACCTCAGACACAGAGCAACATGCCTGACACCCAACTCCCTCTGAAAAGGCCCAGCAAGGCACTCAGTTCAAAGGCAGCTTGGGTGGCAAATAAGTGCTGGCCGGCTTGAAACACCCACATCCCGAGTGAATAAATAATCACGGAACGGTGTAAAACATTCAACAAATGGACATTCCACTGGAACAGACAAAACCTCAGCAAGAAATTCCCATTCTCTCTCACTCAGGGAACCAAGTATCGGATTCAAAGAAAACCAAAGAAAGAAACAAAGGAAAAAAAAAAATTCTGAAGTGAAGGAATGCGTTTCAGCAAATGACAACGGGCCATCATATATGGAAGTAGGTGTTAAAGGGACTGCAGATGGGCTCCTTGCAAGAGGAGTGTAGTTGCAAGAGGAAACATTGTCGGGGCTCAATGAGATGACAGGACCAGGGAGAGTTGAAGGAGCTGGAGGTGGTGAGAGCGTTAGAGAGTGGCAAGGGCTTGAATGATGTTACAAAACCAGTACGAATTGCTGCAATGCTTGCAGAGGGTGGGAAGGGAAATATACCCTATTATTTCTTCATTCGTGGAATGAGGGTGTCACTGGAAGGACCAGCATTTAGTGCCCGTTGATAACTGCATTGGGCAATTGCTAAGGGACAGTTACGAGTCAACCATTTTGTTGTGGGTCTGGAGTCACATTTTGGTCAGACATGGTCAGTTTTCCTTCCCTGAGGGACATTCGCGAAGGAGTTGGGGTTTTGTTTTTCAACTGATAATCAACAATGGACACATCATTACAGATTATTTTTATTGAATTCTAATTCCACTATCTGCCACTGTGGGATTCGAAAGGAAAAAGAAAACAGTGGATTGACAATCTCCTCAATTCAGGGGAATGACTCGGAGCTGGCTGGCCATAGGCAGTGTACTCAGCAAGGGTAAATAAAGGGTGATTTGATGACAGGATACCGGCCTCTGTGCAGTTATCTCACATGTACACAGACAAAAGCAGTTTGCAACACAGGATTGACCAACTGCAGGTCACAGGTTGGGAACAACTGCTCACACAGGACTGAGCAAGTGCAGTTTGCACACATACAATTGTGAGCAATCACAGTCCACAGAACATATTAAAAAAAAAAGACTCGTTTCACTCAGGAAACTGACTGTTTGCTCTCATTGCACACGTTAGCAATTGCTGGGAGAACACAGATTGAAAACAATCACAACTGAACATGCAGAGGCCTGGCCACTCTCAATCTGCAAGAAAATAAAGCACAGTTCTCTGTCCAGAACTGGCCATTCATCATTGACAGGACAAAATAAATGTTCCCAAACACCGAAACGATATTTTGCAATGAAAAGGAGTTTTAAAAACAACAGCATCCCACAGAATACATGCTGTCCATCTGCACTGCACAGGTCAGCACTGTCTTGGAATTCTCTTCACTTGTCTGGGTGAATGCAGCTCCAACAATATTCAATAAGCTTGACACCATCCAGCACAAAGCAGCCTCATGTTTGGAACGATATTAACTCACTTCACTCGTACCGCACCGTGACAGCAGTGTCCACAATCTACGAGGATCATCAGCAGCAGCATTTCACAACACCATAAACAACCTGGAAGGAAAACAGCAGCAGGTGTATGACACCAGCAGCATTTACAAGGTCCCATCCAAGCCACGCTCCTTCCTAACAGAACTGTGGCTGTCTTGCACCCAAAGGATTACAGTGGGTCAAGCAAGGCAGCTCACAAAAAAAAGTTACTGGAAAAGGTCAACATCTGTGAAGAGAAACCAAGGTTTACATTGCTTAGAACCACCACCACCAGCTTCAGCAATAAAAGATGGGAAGTAAATAATGGCCACATCACATGCATGAACATGCGATGAAACTCAGGGACAATTCATGTCCCTTCAACATCTTGCTCAACGAGTTTGCTCACTGAGCTGGAAGGTTAGTTTTCAGACGTTTCGTCACCATTCTAGGTAACATCATTAGTGCGCCTCCGAAGTGCTGGTGTTATGTCCCGCTTTCTATTTATCTGGTTAGGTTTCTTTGGGTTGGTGATGTCATTTCCTGTTCTTTTTCTCAGGGGATGGTAGATTGGCTCTGCATTGTCTATGCAACTCACAATCCTATCTACGTTTGTGCCAACAACAAACATGGAAAAAATTTATTTGATCTGTGCATCTAACTGATCGATAGATACTGTGAATAGCTGGAGGCCAAACATGAATCCTTCCTCTAACTCAAGGAACAGCCTGCAAACTCACAAATCAACAAATTTATAAGCAAGTGCTTTACCATCTGTTAAACAATTTTCAACACATGCCAGCACATCACCTCCAAGTCCACGTGGTCCAAATTTGTTAATTTGCTTTTTCAGTGGGAACCTGTTAATATGCATCTGAAAAAGCAAATAAAGTTTCCTCCTACCATCATTTTTTTGGAGATAGATATAATAATTCTAAGTTTGAATGTCGTTATGGAAAATGACAATTTAGTACGGAAGTTAAGTGCCTAAATTTGAGGAATGCAGCTTATTATTAGATTACCTCTACCACTAGGCATTATCACTTTCATTAGACAGGGCCTGGCACATATAGTTGGGGGGAGGAACTACTTGCATTTGAGTCTGTATTCGGAAAGTGGGACTGTTATAAAGTGATACAATGAGAATGCATGATAAAATAACAAGGTGTAGAGCTCGATGAACACAGCAGGCCAAGGAGCATCATAGGAACAGGAAAGTTGACGTTTCGAGTCTGGAACCTTCTTCAGAAAAGGGGGAGAGGAAGGGAATTCTGAAATAAATTGGGGGGGGGGGGGGGGGGGGGAGAGGTGGTGGTAGAAGGTGGCTAAAAAAGCAGATTAGTGGAGAGAAGATGGACAGGCCATGGAGGCAGATCTGGAGCCAGTCAAGGTGAGTGTCGGCAGGGAGTTGGGATGGGGTCGGTCAGTTGAGGGAAGATGGACAGGTCACAGAGGCGTGGATGAGGCTGGTAGGTAGGAGGTGGGAGTGGGGAGTGGTCAGTGAGGTTGGAGGAGCAGAAAGTTGGGAGAAAGGACGGAGAGGTCAAGGAAGAGGGGACAAGCTTCGCTGGTTTTGGGATGAGGTCAGAGGTGGGGAGATTTTTAAGCTTGCAAAGTCCACACTGAGACCATTGGGCTGCGGGGCTCCCAAGCAAAATATGAGGTACTGTTCCTGCCACCTTCAGGTGGCATTGTTGTGGCTCAGGATGGTGAGGATCTCCAACATGTTCCGATTAATAAGGAGCAAGAATTAAATGCTTTTCAAGCATACTGGTGGATAAATTACCAGCGCCCATTGAAATTTATCCCAGGTACTGTAAGAGGCAAGAAAGGAGATTGCAGAGGCCTTGCAGATATATTTAATCGCTTAGTGACCACATGTGTAGTGCTGAATGACTGGAGGATAGTTAATGTGTTTAATTTGTTCAAGACGGGGAGCAAAGATTGGCCAGGTAATTGCAGAAGAGATAGCCTGATATCGGTCGCAGCAAAATTACTGGAAGAAATTCTGAGGGAAAGGACAAATCAACACTTGCAAAGGAAGGAACCATTGGGCTAATCAGCAGAGATTTGGTCAAGAGAGATCCTGTCTGATGAATTCAGTTGAGTTCTTTCAAATTGTGCCTAAAAATATTGATGAGGTCAGTGCAAATGAAATGGTTTGAATGAAAATCAGTGAAGCCTTTGACAATATTGCACATGGAAGGCTGGTTCAAAAGGGAGGAACCCACGAGATTGAGACAAGTCGGCAAAAATAGATCCTAAACTGGAGGAGAGTAATTTTTTGTGATTGACAGCCTTTGACCATCAGCAGACTGCAGGGATCGCTGCAAGGCCCATTACTGTTTATTCTGTACATTAATGTCGTGGTTGTGAAAGTAGATGGTATCATCAGTGAGGTGGATGGTCTCAGATGACGGTCTGATATTGATCGGCTGATAAACTGAGCACCGCAATGACAGATGGAACTTATTTCTAATAAGTTTGAAATAATACACTGTGCGAGTTATGGCAAGTGAAGGACATACATAATGAACAGGAGGTACAGGCAGAGTACTGAGAAACAAAAAGGACCTTGGTACACAGAGTGACAGCGTGGTGAAGACAGATGAACTGGGGCCACGTCCTCACAAGGTGAATTAGTAGATGTACCCGAAAGGATCTATCCAGCCGAGCAGGGGTGTTGGACCCGAAACAGCAGAGACTGGCAAAGATGTTGAAGACATCAATTTAAATAGACAAGGCAGGCAACAGCATGGCAAGAAATGAAGTAAAAGTGATTAATTGAACTGTACTTATTTCCATGCAATGGACTTGACAGGAAAGGCAGATAAACTCAGAGAATGGATGAGGACATGGGATTGGGACAGCTAACGTATTACAGAAAAAAAAAAGCTGAGGGAAAGAAAAGGCGAGAGCTCAATGTACCAGGGTACAGACACCACAGGAAGGTTCGAAGGGGAGGCAAGTTAGGAGGGGAAGAGGTATTTTTGAATTGGAGAAACATGACGGCAGCGTTTAGGGAGAATATTCCAGGGGTTTGCCCAGCAAAACTATTTTTGTGGAACTGAGAAATAAGAGTGGGCAATTGCTTTGGTATAATTGGACAACCCAACAATTGGTGAGAAATTGAAGAGCAAATATGTTCAGAGGTCTGAGCTATCTATCAGAACAATGGGGGTGTAATGGTAGGGGATTATAATTTTCCAAATTGAGACTGATACCACACAGTGTTATGTGCTTTCAGTGGGAGGAATTTGTTAAGTGTGTTGAAAAATAACTCCCTCAAACAATACGTAGGCAGCCCGACTGAAGAAGGGGCAAAATCTGACCTCCACGTGCGAAACAAGGTCGGGCAAGGGACTGATGAGGTATTGAGGCAGCACTTTGGCAAAGAGATCACAATTTTATTAGTTTGAAAACAGCTATGGAAAAAGATTGGCCTGGTGCACAAAATAAAGTTATAAAGTAGGTCAAGAGCAATTATGATGGTATTTGACGGGAATTTTCAAAAGACGGTTGGGGAGGCTTTTTGCAGGGGCATCTGGCAAGTTGGAAGCTTTCAAAATCAAGAGGACAGAGCCGGCATATTTCTGTTAGTGTGATGGACGATGCTGACAGAAGTAGGAAACTCTGAATGATTCATGATATAGAGGCTCTGATCAAGAAAAATGGGACACTGCTGGATCAAATTAATCCCTTGAGGACTATGGGCGTGTAGGAATAAACTTTATGTGGAGGAGCAGAGGGATCTCGGGGTTCATGTGTACAATTCCCTGAAAGTTGCCACCCGGGTGGATAGAGTTGTTAAGAAGGCGTATGGTGTGTTAGCTTTCATTAACAGAGGGACTGAATTCAAGAGCCGTGAAGTTATGCTCCAGCTATACAAAAGCCTGGTTCGGCCACATCTGGAGTATTTTGTCCAGTCCTGGTTGCCTCATTACAGGAAAGATGTGGAAGCGTTGGAAAAAGTGCAGGGGAGATTTACCAGGATGTTGCCTGGAATAGAGGGAAGGTCTTACAAGGAAAGGTTGAGAGAGCTAGGCATTTTCTTTTTAGAACGATGAAGGATGAGAGGTGACTTGGTAGATGTGTACAGAATGATCAGAGGTATAGATAGAGTAGACAGCCAGAGACCTTTTCCTAGAGTGGAGGTAGCTATTATGAGGGGACATAGTTTTAAAGTGAGTGGAGATAGATATAGGGGAGACGTCAGAGATAGGTTCTTTACTCAGAGTGGTTAGGGTGTGGAATGGATTGCCGGAGAGGGTAGTGGAGTCGCCCTCACCAGGGCTTTTAAGCAGCTATTAGACAGGCATATGGATGATAGTATAAGTTAGGGGTGGAGGTTGGATAGACCTCAGGATTAGGGTAGAGGTTCGGCACAACATTGTGGGCCGAAGGGCCTGTACTGTGCTGTACTATCTATGTTCTATGTTCTATGAAATTGGGAGAGCAAAGATGGGGCATGAGATAACTTTGGCCGATAAGGTTAAGGAGAATCCGAAGAGATTCAATGAGGATATTAAGGTTAAAAGAGCGACTGGGCAGAAAATGGGGATTCATACAGATTAAACAGGCCACCAATATAGGCAACCACAGGAGATGGGTGAGACGCTAAACAGTGTTTCATATCAGTACTCACTGTGGGGAAAAACCCGTAAATTCAGGTAAATAAAGAGCAATATCCTAAAAGAGTCTACACGACAGAACAGTGATGTTGGATGTCTTAAAAAGCTTGATCAAGTGTACCTGATGTCTTTTGGGGAACCAGGGATGAATCTGTTGGACCCCGAGCAGAGATATTTCACTCAAGCACAGGAGGTTGTGGGGTGACCTTTTACAAGTTAATTAATGCCCGAGGAGCATCAATAAGATGAATAGCCAACATCTCTCCCCCAGGGTAGGGGTGTCCAAAGCTAGAGGCCATAGGTTTGAGGTGAGAGGGGAAAGGTTTAAGGAGACATGAGAGGTAACATTTGCCAAACAGTGAATGGTGCATATATGGAACGAGCTGCCAGAGAAAGCTACAACATTGAAAAGATAATGGGGCAGGTACATCGACAGCAAAGTTTTGAAAGGATATGGGCCAAACTCAGGCAAATGTGACTTATTCCGTTCAGGAAACCTGGGCCTGATGGATGAATTGGGTCACATAGTCTGTTTCTGTGCTGCAAAATTCTATGACTCCAATTACTGGAGAAAGAGACGACTAAGACGAGACATGTTGCAGACATTGAAGCAAGTTACAGAGATAGGGATGGTAGTCAGGATTGGAGTATATTTCAAATGTATGGAGGGACTGTCGAGCGGGGAGGTGGTCACAGAAATAGGAGCAGTTAGTGGAGTTGGAACAGTTGAAGACTCTGGTCCACAAGAGTCTACATTTGACCACATAGACACAGCCATGGAGGAGGAACACAGAGCAGAAAGATCAGAGGCAGCATTACCGCCCTCTTGTTGGAGATTTGCTTTCACTTTTATGTTGATCCTCACAAAGACAGCACAGGCCTGCAATGATAACTGAACTTCCTATGCTATCTTTGGAAGGCATACTACAAAAATGCTTAAAGTAGGCCTCCCATGACAGTAGTGAACGAGTTTGGCTCAGTAATTAGGGAAAGAAGTCTGCCATTCTCACTTGGTCAGGTCAGACCCACAGGCATGTGGCAGACTCTCAACTACCTTCTGGCTTGCTGTGCCATTTCATTCAGTTCAAAGCAGTTTAGGCTGGGTAATAAGTGCTCTCCAGGTAGAGACACGCACATCTCATGAGTGAATAAATAATAACTGGAACCACTGTCCTGGTCAATCACGCCGGCAGGTTTATGGACAGGCCTGTAAACTGACAGAGAGGATGCTGAGACGGGGGTCAGGTGAAAGGAGATTCCCAGACCAAAGCAAAAGCTGAAGAATTATAGCAGCACGGTGATGTTGGTGAAGACAAGCAGATCGGGATAGGAAGCAACAAAACTGTACATTTGTGAATTGGTATGTGTTGGGGAATTTTGGTAAAATATACCTCACAATGTTCCTTTTGGGAAGGGCAAGGTATATGCAGTACGATAGTGTCATTCGAAGGGGAGCTCGGAGATTGTTTGTGTCAGCGTTCTTTTGAATAACACGTTGTGCAACAGGCTAGGGACGTAGCTGTCCCAGATCGACCGCTGTATCATGAAGTTGAGTAAATGAGTAATGTCACACCGAGAGATCCTCAGGGAAATAGTGAAAAAGTGGAATTCAAAGGAAGTATGAAGTTTTGAAGTGATCATACAAATTACAAACAAAAAGAAACAAGGCCAGTTACATGAGTTTTGTGGGGGGGGGGGGGGGGGAGGAGAACCGGCCAAGTTAAACAGTGTAAAGAGACTGTCATGTATGGCCGCAAATGAACACAGAAACACATTTGAAGGAACAGTGTAAAATATTAAAAAGATATTCCTCTGAAACAGGCAAAACCTCAGCAAGAAATTCCTATGTGCATGTCACTCGGAATAAATGATCAGATGCAATTAATACAGGCTGAGAAGACAACCAAAAAATACCCTAAAATTCTGAAGAGGAACAATGTGGATCAAAAAATGACAGCAGACTACCTAAGTATAGAAGTCGGTGTTAAACAGATTGTAAGGGGTCTCTTCGGAGGAGGAACGTGGTAGGAAGTGGATCATTGTTGGGGTTCCGTGAGATGGCAGGATCAAGGAGTGTTGAAGGTAGTGAGAGCGTTGCAGAGTGTGGCAAGGGCCTGAACAATGTCACAAACCCAGTACGAATTGCTGCACTGTTTGCAAAGGGTGTGGAGGGAAATACACCCTTTTATTTCTTCATTCCTGGGACTCGGCTATCACTGGATGGGCCAGTATTCAGTGCCTATTGCACTTTTGAGTGAAGAGTCAGCCATTTTGTTGTGGGTCTGCAGTCACATGTCGGCCAGGCCTGTTCAGATGCTGTTCCCCAAAGGGCATTCGTCATTGAGTTGAGATTACTTTTTTTTTTACAAAAAGATGATCAACAACGGACATACCATTCATGATTATTTTTATTGAATTCTAATTCCACAATCTGCCCAGGTCCCCAGAACATTATCTATGTCTCTGGATGAACAGCCCAGTGGTATTATCACTAGACTGTGGCCGACCCCACAATGGAGTTGGTTGAAGTGATATGGAGTGTTACAGAACATGGAGACCATTACAACTGCAAAGCACGTTGGGTAATCCATAACAGGTTTCAAAAATGGAAACTGTCAAAGCGGTATGAGATATACCAGAGACCAACAGGGCAGGTGGCGATGAAACAGGTTCAATATTGTGAGGAGATGTCACAACAGGAGGATGTTAGGGGTTCTGTCATTTACAGACATAAGGAATGCTGTAGGGACTGGATGAAGTCACAGTAATGAGGGTGTGTTTGTTATTTGAGGAAGAGGTGCCAACACAAATGCAAAAATGGAACATTCACCGAGCACACAAAGACCACACGTATGAATAATCACAATAAAGATCAGCTCCACATTCATGTCAGTTGTGTGTGATCTTACTACTCAAAACACCACAGCATAAAACCTGCTCTCCACACAACACTGACTATTTACAATTCATTTGATGAAAATTAGATCATAAATAACCGGCCATTTGAAGTCCACAGGATAAATAAAAGCTCCCCACAGATCATGCACAATTTGTAATTCACAACATATGAACCAGCAGTCCACACAGAATTACCGAGACGCAGGCGTGAAAGGATGGGGAGGATTTAAAGAGGAGGGAAGAAGAGCTTAACGAGATGTTAAATGGGTGCGAGTGTATGAGTGGAAAGAACAGGGTGGACAGACTTGGATTGTTTCTGCTTGAGGGTCAGTGGCTGAGCGGGCAACTTGTTGAAATATATAAAACTGAGAAGCAAGGATAGTGAATAATCGGAGTCTCTTCCCTCAGGTGAAAAATATCAAATACAACAGTCATAAGTTTAGGCTGAGAGGGGAAAGTTTAAAGCAGGCATGACAGTTTTTAGAGGTGAGTAAGTGCCTGGAACAGATTGCCAGGGTATTTGGTCAAAGCAGAGATGAGAGCAATGTTTAAGAGACATTTGGACAGATACATCAATGGGCAGGGAAGAGCGGGATATGGATTATGTGCAGCCAGATAGCATTAGTTTCAAATAGTATCATGGTCATTGCAGAAATGATGGGCTGAAGGACCTGTTCTGGTTCATGACTGTTGTATGCCCTATACCCTAACAGGTGAAATTAAAGCTTTAAAATTAAACAAAGAACTGTGAAATCTGAAGATCTGAAACAGAACAGAAGTTGGTGCACAAAGTACGTAGGTTGGCAGCGTCTGTGTAGAGAATTGAGCTCTTCAGAAATGAGAGACATACAGATGCACACACACAGAGACATGTCTAGCCATTAAAAAAAAACAAAGAATAAACTCAGTTCCCCGCAGAGAAATTAAAACCAGCTCTGCACACACGACTGACCAGAGTCCACAAGGTCAATTGCAGCCTTCAAACAGAAATGACCACAGTCCACAGAATAAAATCAAGCTCTACAGGCAGAACTGACCATTTACAATGTGTAGGATTAACCAATGCCATACACAAAACTACCTGCTTACAGTCCGCAAGATAAATAAAAGCTTCCCAGACAGTATTGGCCATTCTCAGGTCACCGGTTGAGAACCAGCTCAATTGATCCACCTAACCATTCAAAATCCAGGGATTAAACCCAAACCCTAGACACAATTAGTGAAACACAATTTGTTGGTGTGAACCCACTCCCCACTTCTGCAGTGTTGGGGAAAACAAACAAAGAAGAAAAAAAGAAATTAAAAAAAAAGAAAAAAGATAGCAAAAAGAAAACAGCACTTTTATAATCTCCTGAGTGCTGGAGAATGACTGAACGCTGGCTGGGCATTGGCAAAGTTCTGTGCAGGAGTGAATAAAGGGTGACTGAGTAATGGCATACCGGCCTCGGTGCAGTTATATAGAACATAACAGCACAGTACAGGCCCTTCGGACCTCGATGTTGTGCCGACCTGTCATACCGATCTCAAGCCCATCTCACATACACTATTCCATGTACGTCCATATGCTTTTCCAATGACGACTTAAATGTACCGAAAGTTGGCGAATCTACTACCATTGCAGGCAAAGCGTTCCATTCCCTTACTACTCTCTGAGTAAAGAAACTACCTCTGACATCTGTCCTATATCTTTCACCCCTCAATTTAAAGCTCTGCCCCCTCGTGCTCACCATCAACATCAGAGGAAAAAGGCTCTCCCTATCCACCCTATCTAACCCTCTGATTATTTTATGTTTCAATTAGGTCACCTCTCAACCTTCTTCTCTCTAATGAAAACAGCCTCAAGTCCCTCAGCCTTTCCTCGTAAGACCTTCCCTCCAGACCAGGCAACGTCCTAGGAAATCTCCTCTGCACCCTTTCCAAAGCTTCCACATCCTTCTTATAATGCGGTGACCAGAACTGTACACAATACTCCAAGTGTGGCCGCAACAGAGTTTTATAGAGCTTCACCATAACCTCTTCGTTCCGGAACTCGATCCCTCTATTAATAAAAGCTAAAACACTCTATGCCTTCTTAACAGCCCTGTCAACCTGGGTGGCAACTTTCAAGGATCTGTGTACATGGACACCGAGATCTCTCTGCTCATCTACACTACTAAGAATCTTACCATTAGCCCTGTACTTTGCCTTCCGGTTACTCCTACCAAAGTACATCACCTCACATTTGTCTGCATTAAAGTCCATTTGCCACCTCTCAGCCCAGCTCTGCAGCTTATCTATGTCTCTCTACAACCTGCAGCATCCTTCGTCACTATCCACAACTCCACTGACCTTAGTGTTGTCTGCAAATTTACGAACCCATCCTTCTACGCCCTCATCCAGGTCATTTATAAAAATGACAAACAGCAGTGGACCCAACACCGACCCTTGCGGTACACCACTAGTAACTGGTCTCCAGGATGAACATTTCCCATCAACTACCAGCCTCTGGCTTCTTTCAGCAAGCCAATTTCTGATCCAAATTGCTCTATCTCCCACAATTCCATTCCTCCGCATTTTGTACAATAGCCTATTGTGGGGAACCTTATCGAACGCCTTGCTGAAATCCATATACACCACACCAACCGGTTTACTCTCATCTACCTGTTTGGTCACCTTCTCAAAAGAACTCAATAAGGTTTGTGAGGCACAACCTTCCCTTCACAAAACCGTGCTGACTATCCCTAGTCAATTTATTCTTTTCTAGATGATTATAAATCATATCCCTTATAACCTTTTCCAACACTTTACCAACAACTGAGGTAAGGCTCACTGGTCTATAATTACCAGGGTTGTCTCGACTCCCCTTCTTGAACTGGGGAACCACATTTGCTATCCTCCAGTCATCTGGCACTATTCCTGTAGACAATGACGAGTTAAGTATCAATGCCAAAGGCTCGGATACACACAATAGCAGTTTACAACACAGGACTGACCAATGGCAGCACACAGGTTGGAAACAAGTCCTCACGCAGAACTGACCATATGCAGTCTGCAGACACACAAGAGCGAAAAATCAGTGTACAGGACTAAAAAAAAACTTTCTCCGCTCAGGAAATGAACTGTTCGCTCTCCAAGTGCTTCTTTCAAAAAAAAAAGTAACACTTCACACTTGAACAACTGCTGGCAGTCCATAGAATGAAAACAATCACAACCGAACAAGCAGAGACCTGGGCACTCACAATCCACAAGAAAATAACAGACTGCTCCGTGTACAGAACTGGCCATTCATCATTCACAGGATAAAATAAATCTTCCCAAACACAGGACTGATATTTTGCAATGAAAAGGAATTTTAGAAACAACAACATTTCATAGGATGTACGCTGCCCATCTACAGTGCACAGGTCAATGTCAAAGGATATGCTCCCCCTGCCTGGGTGAATGCAGCTCCAACAATACTCAATGAGCTTGACACTATCCAGCACAAAGCAGCCTCATGTTTGCAATGATATTTACTCACTTCACGCGTTACACACTGCGACAGCAGTGGCTAAAATCTACAAGGTTCAGCAGCTGCAGCTTTTCACAAGACCACAAACAGCCTGGAAGAAAAACAACAGGTGTATGACATGAGCAGTATTTCTAAGGGCTCCTCCAAGCCATGCTCCTTCCTCCCAGCCCTGTGGCTGTCTGCACTCCCAACGGATTGCAGTGGGTCAATCAAGGCAGCTCACAAATAAAAACAGAAGTTGCTGGAAAAGCTCAACATGTGAAAAGAAATCAAAGTTAACATTGCTCAGAAGCACCACCACCTTCTCCAGGCAATTAGAGATGGGAAGTAAATGTTTGCCAAGCCACTTATGTCCACATCACATGCATGAATGTGTGCCAAAACTCAGACAATTCATGTCTCCCTTCATCCTCTTTGCATTCTCTGCACAGCTCACAATCCCATCTATGGTTTGGCCATCAATAAACACAGAAACATTAGTTTTGATCTGTACATCTCATTGGTCGAGAGATTACGAATAGCTGGAACCCAAACATGAATCCTTCCTCAAATTCACAAAGTACAACCTGCAAATTCACAAATCAACAATTTATTAGCATGTGCTTTTCTGTCTGTTAAACAATTCTCAACGCATGCCAGCACATCACTTCCAAGTCCATGTGGTCAAATATGCTGATTTGCTTCTTCAGTGGGACCCTGTTAAAATGGATCTGAAAAGTCAAATAAAGTTTCCTCCGACCTCCAATTTTTTGGGGATAGAGATAATAACTCGAAGTTTGAATGTCATTATGGAAAGCGAAAAGGATAGTGCAGAAGTGTCTAAATTTGAGGAAAACCACCTATCATTACACCACTTCTATCACTCGACATTATCACACACGAGGCAGGAGCTGGCACATATAGACTGGGGGAGGAACTGCTTGCAGTGATTCTATTTTGGAAAGTGAGACTATTTTCAAGAGATACAATGAGAATCCAGGGTCACTGTGTTCCATGAATGAATGACATGAGGATGAATGAGCATGAACGACAAAGGCAGCGATATCATGAGTTTCATAAAGAAAATAGAGCACAACGAAAAAGGGTAAAGCCCTTCAAAATTATAGTTTACAAAAGGAGGTCCTTAAAATTGGAGAGCAAACCATGGCCATGAAATGTCTTTGGCAAGTACTGTTCAGGAAAAAAGCCACAAGGTGTTTTATACGTATACTTAGAGTAAGAGAATTACCAAGGAGAGTGGAGCCTGTTAGAAACCAAGGGGCAAATTGTCATAGAGTCAGAAGTAAGTGAGGTCTTGAATGAACACTTCTCATCTGTGCTCACAAAGGAGAAACATGTTGTAGCTGTGGATTTCAGTTAGGATGCTGAGGATCTAGAACGTGTTCAGACAAAAGTTGGGGGTGTTGTCCATAGTGAGGTGAATGGTCTCTGACTACAGTCTGATATTGATCAACTGATAAACTGAGCACAGTAATGGTAGATGGACATTACTTCTAAGAAGCGTGAGGTAATACACTGTGGGAGGTATGCTCAGTGAAGGACATACATAATGGGCAGTAGGTACACACAGAATACTGAAAAAACAAAAAAGGACCTTGGCACAAAAGTCCAGAGATCACTGAAGGTGTCAGCACAGATAGACGGTGGGGGGGGGGGGGGGGGGGGGGGGGGCAGGGGGTGAAAGCACCTGTACAGGGGGGGGCGGGGGATCACATGTTCTGGCAAGGTGAATAGTTTGAGGCATTGAAAGTATTTCAACCAGTCTGTCAGGGGTGTGGGAACCGAAACAGCAGTGAGGCAAGAGAGAGGCTGGCACAGAAGTTCAACACAACAATTTAAATAGACAAGGTAGGGAAGAGCAGGGCAGAATATGAGGGAAAATTGATGAATTAAACTGCATTTATATCAACACAATGGACCTGACAGGTCAGGCAGATCAACTAAGGGCATGGATGGGGGCATGGGACTGGGATATCAAACATATTACAGAAACACAGCTGAGGGAAAGAAAGGACAAGCAGCTCAATGCTACAGGAAGGATAGAAGAGGAGACAAGATAGGAGGAATCAGGAAAACATGATGGCTGTGCTTAGAGAATATTCCTGGGGTTTGCCCAGTGTAGCTATACTAGCAAAACAGAAAAATTAGAACGGGTGATCACTTTGATGCAATTGTCCTACAGGCCCCCAACAGTCGGTCAGAAATTGAGGAGCAAATATGTTGAGAGATCTTAGATAATTGTGAGAATAATAAGGGTGTAATGGTCGGGGATTCTGAATTTTCCAGACCTAGACTGGTACTGCCAAAGTGTGAAGCGCTTTGATGGGAGGAATTTGTTAAGTGTGTTCAAGAAAACTCTCTCAAACAATATGTAGATGGCCCGATTGGAGAAGGAACAAAACCTGACCTGCACGTGTGAAACACGGTCGGGCAAGGACAGTGGTGTTATTAGGGAAACACTTTGGAAACTGACCACAATTTTATCAATTTGAAAATAGCTATGGAAAACGATTGGCCTGGTCCACAAGCTAAAGTTATAAGCTGAGGTTTGACCAATCTTGATGGTATTTGATAGGAATTTTCAAAAGATGATTGGGGAGGCTGTTGACAGATAAAAAGGACATCTGGCAAGTTGGAAGCTTTTAAAAAGTGAGATAAAACGAGAGATCAGGGCCAGCATGTTCTTGTTAGTGTGATGGACAATGCTGACAGAAATAGGAAACACTGGATGACTGGTGATAGAGGCACTGTGGTCAAGAAAGAGGGGACACAACTGGATCAACGCATCCCTTGAGGAGAATGTAAGTTTAGAAATACACTTTATGAAGGAAATCCGGAGGGCAAAAACAGGACACGAGATAACAATGTTGTGCCAACCTGTTATCCAACTAAGATCAATCTACCCTGCATACCCTACCTTTCACAATCCTCCATGTGCCTATCCAAGAGTCGCTGAACAGTCTCTAAATTATCTGACTCCATGACCATTGCCAGCAGCGCATTGTACACGCCCACCACACTCTGTGTGAAGAATCTACCTCTGACCTCTCCCCTCTCCCTTCCTCCAATCACCTTAAAATCATGCCTCCTCATAATTGTCATTTCTGCCTTGGGAAAAAGTCTCTGACTATCCATTCTCTCTCTTGCCTCTCATCATCTTGCACACTTCTATCAAGTCACCTCTCATCCTTCTTCACGCCAATGAAAAAAGCCCTAGCTCCATCAATCCTTCCTCAGGAGACCTGGCCTCCAGTCCAGGCAGAATGCCGAATTCTCCTCTGCACCCTCTCTGAAGCTTCCACACCTTTCCACTGATGAGGTGACCGGAACTGAACACCATATTCCAAGCGTGGTCTAACCAGAGTTTTATCGACCTGCAGCATAACGTCACGGCTCTTAAGCTCAATGAAAGCCAACACTCTATATGCCACGTTTACAACCTTATCAACTTGGGTAGCCACTTTGGGGAATCTATGGACGTGGACCCCAAGATCCCTCTATGCCCCCACACTGCCGAGAATCCTGCCATTTGGCCTGTATTCTGCACACTGCATTCAAATTCGACCTTAAAAACGAATCACTTTGTACTTTTCTGGATTGAATCCCATCTGCTACTTCCTTGTCCAGCTCTGCATCCTGTCAATGTCCTGTTACAACCTCCAACAGCCCTCGATGCTGTCCACAACTCCGCCGACCTTCGTATCATCGACAAACTGACTAACCCACCCTTCCACTTACTCACCCAAGTCATTCATAAAGTGCACAGGTCCCAGAATAGATATGGAGAAGCAAGGTGTTTGAGATTCTAAACAGTTTCTCATCAGTACTTACTGTGCAGAAACAAACAAAGAAACAAGGAAACCTACAGCACAGGAACAGGCCTTTCGGCCGTCCAAGCCTGCGCCGATCAAGGTCCTCTGTCTAACCTGTCATCTATTTTCTAACGGTCTGTGTCCATTTGCTCCCTGCCCATCCATGTACCTGTCCAAATATATCTTAAAAGGCGCTAACGTGTCTGCGTCCACCACCTCCGCTGGCAACACGTTCCAGGCACCCACCACCCTCTGCCTTATCTAGACAGAAGGACTAGTAAATTCAGGGAAATAAAGAGCGATGTCTTGAAAAGAGTCCACACGACAGAAGAGTGCTGTTGGAGGTCAAGAAAAGCTTGATGAAGTGTATCTGAGGACGTTTGAGAAACCAGGGCTGAATTTGTGGGAACCCAAGCACAGATATGTCCCTCAAGCAGAGGAGGCTGTGGAGTGACATTTTCGAGGTTCATGAATGCCTGAACTGCATATAAATGGTGAATAGACAAGGTCTTTGCTCCCAGGGTAGGGGAGCCCAAAATTACAGAGTATCGGCTTGAAGTGAGAGGGGAAAGTTTTAAAACAGACCTGAGGGGTAACGTTTTCCCACAGAGAATGGTGCAAATATGGAACGAGGTGCCAGAGGAGGTGGTGGAGGTAAGTACAATTACAACAGTGAAAAGACATTGGGGCAGGTACACAGACAGGAAAGGTTTGTAAGGATGCAGGCCAAACGCAGGCAAATGTGACTTGTTCAGTTCGGGAAACCCGGTCAGCATGAACAAGTTGGGCCAAAGCGTCTCTTTCCGTGCTTCACAACTCGACGACTCCAATTACTGGAGGAGGAGACTCCCGAGATAAGGCATATTGCACAGACTGAAGCAATTTACAGAGGTCAGGATGGTGGTCAGGATTGGAATATGTTTCAAATTTATGGAGGGATTGCAGAGAGGAGAGGCGGTGACAGAAATAGGAGCTAGAATGATTGAAGACACTGGTCCACAAGACATGACACAGACACAGTCATGGAGGGAAAGCACAGAACAGGAAAATCAGAGACAGCATTACCGCCCTATCGTGGGAGATTTGCTTTCACTTCTGTTGGGCTGATCCTCACAAAGACAGCACAGGCCTGGATTGATAACTGTGAACTTCCTCTGTCGTCTTCGGAAGGTACAGTATCTCAAAGCTGAAAGTAGGCCTCCCATGATGACGTGTGATTGAGTCTGACTGTAATTAGGGGAGAAAATCTGCCACCCTCACTTGGTCAGGCCTACATGTGACTTCAGACCCACAGGAACATGGTTGACTCACAACTACACACTGAAATGGCACAGCAAGCCATTCAGTTCAAGGGTAGCTCGGGGTGGGTCATAAATGCTGGCCAGCCAGAGACACCCACATTTCGTGAGTGAATAAATAATAACTGGAACCGTGCTGGGACCAGTGTCCTGGCCAATCATGTTATAATGTTTATGGAGAGGGCTTGCAACTGACAGAGAGGATGCAGGGACAGGGTTCAGGGGAAAGGAGATGTCCAAATCCAAACAGAAAATGTGATTGGAACAGCATGGTGATGTGGCTGAAGACAAGCAGAAAGGGACAGGAAGCACAGAGCTTCACAGAAACCATACATCAGTTTGTGACAGGAAATTGTAGTATAAAGTACATGATAATGTTACTTTTTGGAATGTTCAAAGTATGTGCAATAAAATGGTGGCATTCGAAAAGGAGCTTGGAGAATATTTTTGTCAGTGTTTCTTTGAATAACATGTTGTGCAACTGGCTAGGGACAGAACTATCCCAGGTCGACTGTTGTGTGATGAAGCTGAATAAATGAGTCATGTCACACAGAGATCCAAAGGGAAATTATGAAAAAAGTGGAATTCAAAGGTATAATGAAGTTTTAATGTGACCAGACAAAGAACAAGCAACAATAGAAACAGAAACAAAGCCAACTGTATGACATTGAGGGGAAGTGACCAGTGTAGACAGAGTAAACTAACTGAAATGCAAATGAACAGTGGAAAACATTTGAAAGAACATTGTAAAATATCCAACAAAAAGGGCATTCCATTGACAAAAGCTCAGCAAGAAATTCCTAGCTGTGTCTCACGCAGGGTGTAAAGGAATATATTCAATTGAAAGAGCCCTAGAAGACGACAAAATAAACAGAACAAAATCAGAAGAAAGAGACTGTTCAGCAAAAGACAGCTACCAAAGTATGGAGATAATGGGAACTGCAGATGCTGCAGAATTCCAAGATAATAAAATGTGAGGCTGGATGAACACAGCAGGCCAAGCAGCATCTCAGGAGCACAAAAGCTGACGTTTCGGGCCTAGCCCGAAACGTCAGCTTTTGTGCTCCTGAGATGCTGCTTGGCCTGCTGTGTTCATCCAGCCTCACATTTTATTACCAAAGTAGTGACGCAGGTATTAAAGGGATTTACTAGCAGAGGAATGTATTAGGAACATGAAACATTGTCGGGATTTATTGAGATGATAGGAACAGGGAAAGTTGAAGGTGCTGGAGGTGATGAGTGTGTTACAGAAAGTGGCAAGGGCCTGAACAATGTTACAAATCCAGGAGGAATTGCAGATCTGGAGGTGTCTGTAGAGGTAGGGAGGGAAATATGTACTTTTATTTAAATCATTCATGGCATGAGGATGTCACCAGCTGGTCGAGCAATCATAGCCCAACACTAACTGCCAGAGCACAGCTCAGAGTCAGCCATGTTGCTGTGGGTCTGAAATCACATGTCAGTTGGAGCAGCTAAGAATGTCAGATGACCTTCACTAAAGGACACAAATGAACCAGTTAAGTGTTTCCTGATAATTAAGAATGCTTTTATGGTGACCTCATGAATATCCTGTACAGCCACATCATGACATCCCAATCTCCTATTCCCAATGCTCTGGCCAATGAAAGCAAGCATGCCAAATGTCACCTTCATCACCCCATCTATCTGTGACACCGCTTTCAGGGAACTATGTATCTGTGCCCCTAAGTCTCCCTGCTTGACAACACCGTCTAGGGCCTGAACATTAGCTGTTTGTGTTCTGCACTGGTTTGTTTTTGCAAGATTCAACACTTCACATTTATCCACCTCAATCTCCATCTGCTATTCCTCATCCAATCAACGTGATAGATCATGATCTCACTGAATTCTTAGATAACCTCCTTCACTGTCCATGATACCACCAATTTTACTGTCACCCACAAACTTACTAAACATGACTCCTATATTCTCATTCAAATCATCAATATAAATGACACATAACATAACCGAACCTGGTGGCACACGCATAGGCCTCCAGGAAGAACAAATCTCTGCCAGCACCCACTGTCAAGCCAATCTTGTACAAAACTGGCAAGCTTTCATAGGACGCCATGTGATCTAAACTTGCTGAGAACCAAGTACCACTCTGCCTTCATCTATCTCCTGGCTACCTCCTCAAAGCAAAATCAATCAACTTTCTGAGCCATGATTTTCCACACACAAAGCCGTGCTGACGAGCCCTAATCAATCCTTGCCTTTCCAAATGCATGAAGAGCCAGTCTCTCAGGATCTCCCCCAACAAACTACCCACCACTGACGTCAGTGTCACTGGTTTGTAGATTCCAGGCTTTGCCTTGCAGCCCCTTGAGTGATGCAACAACATTACCCACCCTCCAGTCTTCTGACATCTCACTGTGGCTGTTGATGATATAAATATCTTGCTGGAGCAGCTCACAATTTCTTACCTCGCCTTCCACAATGTCCTGGGATAAACCTGATCAAGGCCAGAGGATTTATCTGCCTTTGTGCATTTTAAGACTCCTAACACCTCATGCTCTCAATTGTGGACTCTTTTCTTGTGATCACAATTTATTTCACCAAGTTCCTGAGGTGCTATGTTTTTCTCCACAGTAAATACTGAAGTGAAATACTTGTTTAGGATTGTATCCATCTCTAGTTATCCCACATATAATGGCTTTGTTGATCGTGAAGAGGCCCTATTCAGTCCCTACATGCTCTCCAGCCCCTGTTCAAACTCGTCAAAATGATTTTGAAAATTCAAGTTAACCAGATCTCCCTAATGCCAATCCCCTCCCTCCCCTTACTTATTCTGCAATTGATAGCTACACCTAAAAAAATGCAATCGAACAGGATCATCAAAAAATTCCCTTTCATAAACTCATGTATCTTCTGTTGTTTCAAAGGGTGCAATTATTGTTTATTGTCATATTCTTTATAATACAGTCCAGTACATTTCTAACTTACTGTCAGGCTCAGTGTTGGCTTCAGACTGACTGCACAAAGCTTTTCGGGAATTTATAAGTATCAATCTGAAAAAGGGCGCTTACAGGTTCAGCAGGTAATAGAGAAGGCAAATCAAATTCTGACAATTATTAAAAAGGGAATGAAGTTTAAAAATAGGGAGTCCTTGCTAAAATAAATAAGTTGTGTCAAACTATACCAAGAATATTATGAACAGTATGACAGCCCTTTGGAAAGATATCCTTGAATTAGCGACAGGCCAGATAAGGTTCACTGGGCTTATCTTGGGAATGGAGGGATTTTCTAACGAGGAGAGGTTAAGTCGTCTGAGCTTGTCGCATTGTCATTTAGAAGAAGGAGGGAGAAATATAATGAAATATTTGAGATTCTTAGTGTTTCTTTTCCCCAAACGGCATTAAAAATAAAACGGTATAGCTCAGCACCAGGCCCTTCAGGCTACCACGGCTGTGCCTACCACAATGTTATTCTAAACTAATGCCATCTGCCTGCACATTGTCCATATCCCTCGATCCTCTGCCTGTTTATTGCATTTGTCTCAATCCCACACAACTTCATTCATGCGCCCCACACATCTCATTTGAAATTTCCTCCATGCCGGGCACCCAAGTATTTGGCATTTTTTTCACTGGAGAAAGAGATTTTGACTATCCACATTATCAGCTAGGGTGATTCTTTTCTTTCCTCCTTCCTCTGCTTTTAACCAGAATCCAGGCTGTTTGAGTTCCTTTTCCTGTCCAAGCTGCTTCATCTGCAACTGAATCCTAGCCATTTCCAAAGAGTGTTGTCAGTCCCTTTCCTTTCCTCACAGATGAGGGTAACCCCAACTCCAGCCTGTCTGCCAATTCCAACAGCTTTGCCGTGGTCACTTTTTGCAAAGACGCCGAAGTCACTGCTTCCACCCCCAGAAATCTGAGTGATGACTGAAAGAGCCATTCCTACACAAGGCACCCCCTGTTTAAACCAAGGGAATGCAACACCCGAAACAAAAGACACTGACAACAACCACTCACCACCCTGGAGTCAATTAACCCGAAACCCAAAGTGGAATTGTAGAATTATTGTGGCAAGAGCGCCCAATCTGTTATGGGCCAGGCGGGAATTTCCTCACAAGATTTTAACAAAGTAGCCTGGACCCTAATTTTGAGATAGTCAGAAGGGTCCCAACCTGAAAGATAACAAAGTGTGGGGCTGGATGAACATAGCAGGCCAAGCAGCATCTTAGGAGCACAAAAGCTGACGTTTCAGGCCGAGAAACTTCATCAGAAAAGGGGCCGTTTCTGATGAAGGGTCGAGGCCCAAAACGTCAGCTTTTGTGCTCCGAAGATGCTGCTTGGCCTGCTATGTTCATCCAGCCCCACACTTGGTTATCTTGGATTCTCCAGCATTTGCAGTTCCCATTATTCCAACCTGAAATGCCAACTTTTCTGCTCCTCTGATGTTGCCTGGCCTGCTGTGTTCTTCCAACTCCACACTTACCTTTCGACCCTAACTTTCTTATTTTAAGAGGCAGATGTCATGTGGGTGTTCCAGGTATGATGCACTTGGTTTGAAGCAAAACAAATTTATTTAAACACGACAATTAAAACATGAACAGAAGAAAGTGGAATTTAGAATAACAAAATATCGGAAAGCCTAACACACCCAATACAGTAACTATTACAAATTAACTGCTCCAATCTTGTCACATCCCATAAACACACCCGTTGGCTAAAAGGTAATTTCAAACACAGATTCTTAAAGGCAGAAGGGAACAACATCCAGAGAGAGATTTCCGAGAAAGCCAGTTAGGAATTATTTACTGAAGCTTGCAAACCTTCTGGGCGCACAAATCTCATGGCTGCTCCAGCTGAAATATAACTAGAGAGCCTGAACTGGCCACTCCTCTTCCATTGTTAAGTTTCTTTTAAAACAAAAAACCCAAAGGCCTCCTAAAACCCCTGAAACACTTCCCACTTCTGCCTTTACAAGCAATCTTCAAAAAATAAATGACAAAATAACTTTTTTAAAGTCACACACTACACCCGCCTACCACGAGCTGAGACCCTTGTAAAAGTGGAAGCAGCTTCAGTTCATCCAGTATGGTGCTACACTCTGTACATACCCATGAAAGACCGATGCATCCCCTGGGACCCGCCATAAATACTGATGCAATCCCCAGGACCCCTGGAACCCACTGGAAACAACAACACACTCGCTGAGACCCACAGTAAAAACTGATGCAATCCCCAGGACACCATGGGACCCCACCGTAAATACTAACACATTCCCCATGGTCCCTTTAACATCCTGGCCTGCTCACTGGGGCCCCTTAACATACGTAAGAACATAAATATGAATAAGGAGCAAAAGTAGAAGATATCTGCCCACTCAAACTTGTGCTACCAATAACTATGACCATGGCTGGTTCTCGAACTCGGGCCTCTGATACAGCTGACTCCCTAATATCATGTGCTCTCTTTATTCCCGTAATTCGATTAAACTTCTTCTTGGAAACATGGAATGGTTTGGCCTCAACCACTTTCTTTGGCAGTGAATTCCACAGACACAGAGGCAATGGCCCAGTGGCATTATTACTGGACTATTAAACAACAGAGCCAGATAATATTCCGGTGAATATCGGTTCTGGGGACCTGGATTCAAATCCCACCATGGCACAGGGTGGAATTTGAATTCAACAAATACCTGGAATTTGGGGTTTAATGATGACCATGAATCCAGTGTTGATTATTGACAAAACCCATCAGGTTCATTAATGTTCTTCAGGGAAGGACACTGCCATCCTTACTTGTGCTGGCCTACATGTGATTCCAAGCCACAACAATGTGGTTGACTCTTAACTGCCCTCTGGGCAATTAGGGACGAGCAATAAATGCTGCCTAGCCAGAGACGTCTTCATCCCATGAATGAGTGAAAAATAAATCTCTGGCAAAGACATTTTTCCTCATTTCAGTTCTAAGTGGCCTATCCTGTGTCCTCAGACTGTAAGCCCTGCTTCCAGATTCTTTAGTCATCGGGAATATTGCTCTTACTGTTATTATGTCTAGACCTGTCAGAATTTTATACATTTTCATGAGATCCACCCTCATTTTCATAAATATTGAATACTCTCCTAATCAATCCAACGTCTCTTCATGTGTCAGTCCAACCTGGTATCAGTCTGGTAAGCATTGCCTCTATGGTCAGGACATCCTTCTTCAGATAACAGAAGCCAAAAACTGTACATCATACTCCAGATACAGTCTCACAACGGCCCTGCACAAATACAGCAAGATCTCCCTGAATCCTCTCCCTATTAAGGCCAACATACCATTTGCCTTCTTCAACCCCTGCTGCACCTGCACCCACTGTGTAAATACGAACACGCTCACTGGGGAATCTCTATACACACTGACTCATTACCCCACAAATTCTTTATAATTATGAACACACTCCCAAAGGCACAAATTCCTGAAACTGTCCTTGGACACACCTGAAAATTACCGTCAGTCACTGGAGACTCACTGTGGTCTCTGTGGAAGCCTATTACGCAGACACACCACCCCCGCACCCATGTAAACATGGACACCATCTTATGTAAACGATGACACACTGTCAACAACATTGTGAAATACACCCTGTGAGAATCCTGGCAAATACTGACAATTTCCTTATGAGAAGCCTCTACAAACTCACACCCTTCTTGGTGATTCCTTGTGAACTCTACCTCATTACATTGGAACACTTTTTAAAATACTGACACGCACACAAAGATCCCCTGTAAATACTGACAGTCCCACTGAACTCAAGTAAACAACATCAGAAGAAGGGTCCCAACCTGAAATGTCAAGCTTTCCTGCTCCTCGGATGCAGCTTGGCCTGCTGTGTTCATCCAGCCTCACACCATGTTATCACCAGAGTCACCCTAGACCGGCTGTAAATGCTGACAGACTTCCCTGGAGACGCACTGTACAGACTGTTGTATTCCATCTGGAACACCCAGTTATTATTGACACGTTCCCTTTGGATTCGCTGCAGATACTGATATACTGCCCAGAGACCCCTCAACATACTAACACATCGTGCACAAATTCCCTGTCAACATTACTCACTCCCCAGTCCCTCCTGTAGATACTGAAACACTCCCAGTCAGGCTCCCAGAAATTGTTAACACACTCCCAATGGATTTGTTGTAAATATTGATGCACTCTTCTGGGATTTCCTGTAAAAGTCCGTCACACTTCTCAGGAATGCCCTTTAAATATTAATGCTCTCCCCAGAAACACCCAGGAAATGCTGAAAATCCTCCCAGGACATGCTGTAAATACTGATGCATCCCCTCTGGAACCCCTGTAAATATTAACACACTCATCCTGGATACCTTGTGGATACTGCTTTTAGAGATACAGAACCATATTGCCTAGAATCAGATCCTTCAGTCCAACCAGTCCATGCCAACCATAAACCCAAACTGAACTGTGGCCAAGCACAGGAATGTGGGACGTGCCCCTCTGAATATTTCTTATTCATGTACTTACCCAACTGCCTTTTAAATGCTGTAACTGTACCCGCACCCAGTACTTCCTCCGGAAGGCCATCCTGTACATGAACCCTGTGTAAACAAAAATAAAACTCCATGCATTTATTAAAATCTTTCTCCTCTCCCCTGGTAAGTATGACCCAGCCTTGAAATCCCCACCCTCTTGAATTGCAATCTGCCATTCACTTTATCAATACCGCTCAGGACTTTTAAACCTGTCGGGTTACCCCTCAATCTCCTCTGCATGGTATCCATCAAAATGCTGTAACGATTCCCTGTAAATACTGACGCACTCCCCAGGGATACTGTATTAACATCAGAATCTCCCCGAACACCCCCGCTGTAAATAGTGATACACTACCAGGGACCCCCAAGTAAATAATGACAAAGTCCCTCTGGACCCACTGTATATATTGAATGAATACCCCAGACACACTGCCAATACTGTCACACTCCCCAAGGATACCTTAAATACCTTTCACTCACTGCAGTGAGGACAAACTCCCCAGCAACTCCCTGGGGTACTGAGATAGTTCCAAGTGATCATTCTGTAAATAGCACCCCACACAATCACTGGAAACATTGTATAGATACTGACTCATTAACCACAGGCTCACTGTGAATATTGACACACTCACTGGGAAACCTGCACAAGTGCTGATTCAAGCAGGACCCAGTTTAAAAATCGACAACAGTAAAACATTTCGACCAATCCTGCGTTTCTGGGCAGAATCCTAGACTTCCAAACTTTTCAAAGAGACAGTTGGACTGAATCTGCGAGAAATACACAACACAATAATCATGCCTGGGAACAGAGATTGCTGTGTGGGTTTATTGAGATAACAGGGTGTGGAGCTGGATGAACACAGCAGGCCAAGCAGCATTAAAGGAGCAGGAAAACTGACGTTTCAGGCCTAGACCCTTCTTCAGAAAATTATTGTTCGGCCTGGAATCCCATGTTGCACCTCCTCACTTAAAGGACAATTAACCGAAACCAACAGACCCTGATCCAAAAGGAACTGATCCAAGACAGCTTTTACACCTCTGGCTATGCAGCACAGATAGTATGGAGCCTACAGAGATACTCGACATTCCAATCCATTCACACACGGTCTAACCATCGGAAAGCTAATTAACCTCAGAAAAGAACATCAAGAGCAGAGTGAAAACTACAAATCTGGTGTGAAGATAATGGGACTCTCAGTCAGTATAACTGCCAGCCCCGATCTTATGGGAGGAGGAAACTGAACAAAGAGCTTCCGAACACGGGATCCAAACTTTCTGAACCAAGAACACCATCAGCAAAAACCTGACCCAGGCCTTCCAAACCAGACACTGACTAGCACAAGCAATCATTGACTTCACCGAAGCCACGAGTCCTCAGTCACAACCTGAGGTGAGAACCCAAAAGGTGAAGAGAAACGGCTACTCACCAAAACACACCTTTGCGCATCAGCCGACTCAACCCAAACGTACAAACCCACACAGTCCCAAGTCTTCATCCAGGCTCTAGGTGTGGTAATCCAGAGGGACCACCGGACTTCAAAAATCGCATTCTGGGATGGGAGCATAAACCCCGAGATCCCAAATTCCAACATCGGTGGCAGTGCATTGGGACCCTATTGGGAGGAATTCAGGCAGACAGTGTAAATGCTTGTTTTCTGTGTGTCAGTAAATAATGTCTAATAGTGGTGGTCTCTTTCCATCGTGTATTGTATTAACTTCATAGAATTTACTGAGATACCCATTTCTTAAATTCTAATTACCTTTATGCTACTAAATAAAGAGAGATTCCTTTGCCCTTTAGTACTTGTCTAAAGTCTCCTCATTCACATCCCCATAAATAAATCCAGTGTTCAGAATCACAGGTTTGGGAGCCGCTTAGACATCAGGAAAGTTCTGCAAACCAGAATCCGATACTCATTCCCCACAGACACTCTGTAAATGCTCATACACTCACTGGAGATTCTCAATAAACACTGACACCTTTCCACAGGCACATTTTGATCGTCCCCATAAACACTGACATTCTCCCCCCCGCACCCCTCCACCCCGAGAAAACACTGATACATTTCCCAAGGAGCTCCCTGAAAACAGTGACATGTTTCCTCAGAAACACCTCTAAGGGCTGATACATTCTAGATCCCACTTGAAATGAAAGCTACAGGCACGTCCATAAATGATTAAAATGAACTATCCAGACAACACAGTTCAATTACTTCTGTGAGAACAGTGACGGCACTTCAAGCAGTCTAGCCTTCACTATAACTAAATATTTTGTCAGGAATGTGTTCTGAGGGAAAATGTGGATAGTGGATCTATGCCGGTTTGTCCCATATATAGGGAATGTGTCTACATTGAGATCCTCTTACTCAGAATCATGAAGCTGGGGCGTGGGGAAAGACAGGACTGTTTGAGTACGGTCGAGCACATCTGACTGTGTTAATCACAAAAAATAGCCTCTAGGTTTGAGTCCTGTCATGGTCAGCGAAGATCAGTGATCGTGGGCTGATTCCCTGCGTAGGAGAAAGCCTTCCTGATCTTCAACAAAAAAAAAACAGAATTTTCAATTGAAGATTCCAGTGTATCAGAACTCCCGTCCAGTCTCAGCGACGAACAACAGACACTATACCCAGACATCACCGAGACACAGAAAGCGTCTTTTCTGTTTCAGTAGTGCACTCTCAGTGCCACAATCAAACAAACGGGAAGATTGCTTCTCTGAAAAAGAACTTCAGAGATAGAGATAACAAGGTGTAGAGCTGGATGAACACAGCAGGCCAAGCAGCATCAGAAGAGCAGGAAGGCTGACGGTTCGGACCTCGACCCTTCTTCAGAGACTGAGTCAGATTTACATTATTTCACACCTGGAGCCTGACTTGCAGTTTAACATTGATAATGGGAACTGCAGATTTGGAGAATCCAAGATAATAAAATGTGAGGCTGGATGAACACAGCAGGCCCAGCAGCATATCAGGAGCACAAAAGCTGACGTTTTGGGCCTAGACCCTCTCTGATGAAGGGTCTAGGCCCAAAACGTCAGCTTTTGTGCTCCTGAGATGCTGCTGGGCCTGCTGTGTTCATCCAGCCTCACATTTTATTATCTTGCAGTTTAACATTGTTTGTTCCAAAGGAGAATCACATCAGACCTGAAACCTGAACTCTGTTTCTCTCTCCACATGTGCTGCCAGACTGGCGAGGTTTCTGCAGCATTTTCTGTTTTGTTTCAATTTGCCAGCATCCACACTTCATGTGAGTCACATCACTGTTGACTTCTCAGCACTCATCCAGTTTTTGCAACGTGTTTTGATCCCCTTAGCATCACAAACATTGCAAACCATTTTTTGGAATGTGGTCAGATTCACTTCTTGAGGTGGAAATGATCACAGATTCACAGGTATTTGAGTGAAGATATTTCTGCTTATCTCAGGCACTCAGGCTGTTCTACCACTTTCAGACTGATCCATAACGCTACATTCCTATCAGCAAAGATAGCTGCCAACATGTACCCTGTCACTGTCTTTGGTAATAACATACAGTGCAAACAGAACACCTCTTTATTCACATGCAATACAGGATATCCAGATCTAGCCTACTCAGTCGCACCTCATTATAATCTCCAGTTGCAAGAATGAGTCTGGTACCCCTGTGTTACAATCACTCAAATGCTAATGATTGCTTCCTTAAGTGTGGAAAACAAATCTACACACATGTGTGTATCTCTGGCTTCAGAAGGTTCTACAAAGTACATTGATGGAATTCACACGGCAATGAACACATCCTTTTTCCAGGTGCTCCAGTAACATCATGTGTCATTTGGAGACAAAAGAACACTGTGTTCGAGGCAACGTAATCCCATAAATGACAGGCTGTTGCACACAGCAATATCACCCCCTCACAAATACAAACCATTGTCTTATGTTTTAAATCAAAATGCTAAACAGAAAAAAAAGTCACGTAAAAAAAAATCACTCCTCGTCACTTTAATGAAAGAATTTGCTGATAAGATAATACTAAAAAAAGTAGAATACAGACAGACGGGGTAAGTTAGTGTGGCGAACTGGTGAAACCGGCTCATAACGACTTCAGACTCCACAGTGAAGCAATAGATTTACCGAATCATTTACAAAAATAGCTCGGCAACAAAGGGTTGAATTCTCATAAAACTGACAAGTACCATCAGATCGACAGGTAGAGATTGGAATTGTTCAGAAAAAAAAAACTTTCCAGATACACTGGTGGATGGTGTGTGCTAGAAACCATTCTGAGTGAAATAACTTTGTGATCGAACACTTATTCACTGAGAAATGAATCTCTGCTGCGCCAAAGAAAAGCCGGTGCATAGTTTACTGGCCGCCTGATTTGCAGGCAAAGGAAACCTGATCCCAGGACTCTCGGGTAAATTACACTGTTAGTGACAGCCCATCATGCACAAGAAGAGCCTCTTACACTGAGAACAGAACAGATTATAGTTAAACAGACAAGAATCCCAACATGAAAATCTGCCACTTATTCTGATGTCATCTGCAAACCTACCTCCGACATTCACAGTCAAACCATTGATGTAAATGACAAAAAGCAGCATCCTTTTGTCCCCGACTGTCCATCCAGGTTTAACTTTGATCCACATGTTGCCTCTATGAACAACATGAACATGTAGCCAAAATACTTGGACTTTTAAACTGTCAGTTATAACTATGTAATCTTTTTCAATTCAATGATCATTTGGCTTCTATATATTTTTCAAGCTACTTTGAGCTGTGTATTTACAATTAGTTCCTGGGGAAAACTCTCTCTTGTGTATTCTGTTGAATAAACACATTTTCAACCTGTATGCTCCTTGGTCCGATTATCTTAGCAAAATGTAAATATTTTTAGCCAATTACAGTAATGATCTTTTAAATGGCTAATTCATAATCACAATTAATTTCTAATTATTCCGAGTACAGAACACCTTGTAAACCAAATTATTTTTCTCAGAGCCGATATTATATATCTTTACAGTTTACAGTGCAGTCATCCAATTATTGCATTGGTCCATTATCACAGTGAAGCTAAAATTAAAGTCGTCTTTTTAGTTGACATCATTGTTACTGTATTCTTGAATTACAATGACTAGCGTAGTATTTTAGAAGCATTAAACAAGGCTGGATTTTCAATACAAGAATTAGTGCAAATAATCATATTGCTTATTTTGTTAATTATTGTTAGCTCCTAATGATTTTTTTTTGCTGTGATCACATTAATATCACTTTAATAATCAGTCTACGTTCAGCTCTGTAGATATATAAAATGAATGTCAAGTTATTATTAAGTGAAGTTTAAAATGTCACACTTTGTTCTTCTGTATTCTAATAATCACAGAATATGTTTCATTATTATCATATCCATGAATCAAAGTAAATATATTTCACTGTACAGTTTAACAGGCACCATGAATATCGACTAATTGTCTCTCAGCCCCTCTTTTATATTTCTCCTCCAACATTCTGCTCTGTGAGCAGAATATTAAACCAGTCAGTGATCAGCTGTGGATCCTAATCACGTAAGTATCTTCAATATTTACCACACTTTAGGCAGACAGTAAACCCCAGAATCGCTCTTGGCAATATAATAAGAACAATGAGGGAGAAGGGAGCTGTGCTGAATTCAGTGGACAATTGACAGACCTCATCCACACCTGGGAGGGGTTGAACCACACAGCAGGACATCGTGGTGGAAAAGTGGGGCACGAGGGCAAGCATAAGCCCAAGGTGGCCAAAACGGATTCTGAATGGGCCCTACCTAAGGACAACAAAAAAAAAGGCCTCGAGGGGTGGTTGTTACAAATTGTATTGGATTGCAAAAAGAAACTGATCATGAAGATGATCAGGAAGGGTTAAGACCTGGGCGCCCTAAAACCAGAGCAGAGACCCTGGTGGAATAGACAAGAAAAATATGTCAATATGAGAAGGCAGCTGTAACTCTGACAGCCTCCATCAGAAATATGACCAATGAGAAATGGGAACAAGCAAAGGTGGCAGCTCTTACACGAGGGCTTAAAGCAAAAGGACAAGACGGTAGTTATAGGAAGGGAAGGATGATAACACTGACTCAAATGGGTTGGATGACAAAACACCCATTTATGGGCAGAGGGACAACAATGGATGGGATGACCTGGAAGTGTGAGAAGGCAGTGCCTATGGCACCGTTGTGGATCAAAGTTAAACCTTGGACAGACAGTGACGGACAAAAGGACGTTGTTTATTGTCATTTACGTAAATGATTTGCATGTGAATATAGGAGGTAAAGTTTGCAGATAACATCAAAAGCAGTGGTGTAGTGAATAGTGAAGGAGGTTATCTCCAGAGTACAATCACATCCTTACCACATGGGCCAATAAGCTGAGGAGTGGCAGATGGAGGTTAATTTAGATTAATGTGAGGTGTTGCATTTTAGGAAGGCAAATCAGTGCAGAAGTTATGGATTTAATGGGAAGGCCCTGGGAGTGTTGCTGCACAAAGAGATCTTGGAGTGCAAGTTCATAGTTTCTTGAAAGTGGAGTTGCAGGTCGACAAGGGAGGGAGGAAGGCATTTGGTACGTGTGCCTTCATAGGTCAGAGTCTTGAATCTAGGAGTTAGTGTGTCACGGCGCAGACATATTGGCCATTGCTTAGGCCACTTTTAGAATAGTGCATTCAATTCTGATCTCCTTGTTACAGGAAGGATGTTGTGAAACTTGAAAGGTTCAGAAAATATTTACAAGGACGCTGCCATGATTGGTGGGTTTGATCAGAAGGGAGAAGCTGAATAGGTTGGGGCTATTTTCCCTGCAATGTTGTAGGCTGGGGCTGGGGGGCACGGGGAGGGGTGGGGGGGGGGGAGAAGAGGTGGGGAGGCAGTGCTTACAGAGGCTTCTAAGTCATGATGGGCATGGATTGGGGTGAATGGTCAAGATCTTTTTCCCAGGGTTGGGAGTCCAAAACTGGAGGGTATCGGTTTAAGATGAGAGGAAAAGAGTTAAAAGGGATTTAAAGGAGCAATGTTTTCACACAGAGGGTGGTGTATGTATGTAATGAGCTGCCAGAGGAAGCAGTCGATGAAAGTAGAATTACAACATTTAAAAGTCATCTAGATGGGTATATGAACAAGAACGGTTTAAAGTGATGTGGGCCAAATGCTGGCACATGGGACTAAATGAATTTAGGATGTTTGCTTGGCATAGAAGACTTGGACTGAAGGGTCCATTTCCATGCGGCACATCTCGATGACTCAGTGATAGATGAAGTGAACCTTTTCAGATGCAGATTGGGAATGTGACATTCTGGGGGTTGATTTCTGAAAACAATGAGGAGCATCTCACGTTGTAGATTCCCGAACTACGACGGGGGGCCCTCCAAGCAGGACATGGGAAGGAGGAAAAAGAAGGCTGCATCTCCAGAGTAGCGACACTGTAGGGAGACTGGGACAGTCAGGCAAGCTGGGAAGTTACACTTGGGACCCAATCACAAGCAGGAACATGGGTTATTATCTGTAAACCCTGGAAAAGATCAAGGGCCCTCTCATTCCACCACAAAAACAATACCCCATCAAAGCTGGGGCTGAGGAGGCAGCAATTGTGATCATGAACAATTGGCCGAAGCAGGTAATTGTCAGACCGACAGCATCCCAAACTAAGATAATAAAATGTCAGGCTGGATGAACACAGCAGGCCAAGCAGCATCTCAGGAGCACAAAAGCTGACGTTTCGGGCCTAGACCCTTCATCAGAGAGGGGCATGGGGTGAGGGTTCTGGAATAAATAGGGAGAGATGGGGAGGCGGACCGAAGATGGAGAAAAGAAGATAGGTGGAGAGAGTATAGGTGGGGAGCTAGGGAGGTGATAGGTCAGTCCAGGGAAGACGGACAGGTCAAGGAGGTGGGATGAGGTTTGTAGGTAGATGGGGGTGCGGCTTGGGGTGGGAGGAAGGGATGGCTGAGAGGAAGAACAGGTTAGGGAGGCAGAGACAGGTTGGACTGGTTTTGGGATGCAGTGGGTGGAGGGGAAGAGCTGGGCTGGTTGTGTGGTGCAGTGGGGGGAGGGGACGAATTGGGCTGGTTTTGGGATGCGTTGGGGGAAGGGGAGATTTTGAAGCTGGTGAAGTCCACATTGATACCATTAGGCTGCAGGGTTCCCAAGCGGAATATGAGTTGCTGTTCCTGCAACCTTCGGGTGGCATCATTGTGGCACTGCAGGAGGCCCATGATGGACATGTCATCTAAAGAGTGGGAGGGGGAGTGGAAAAGGTTGGCGACTGGGAGGTGCAGTTGTTTGTTGCGAACCGAGCGGAGGTGTTCTGCAAAGCGGTCCCCAAGCCTGCGCTTGGTTTCCCCAATGTAGAGGAAGCCACACCGGGTACAGTGGATGCAGTATACCACATTGGCAGATGTGCAGGTGAACCTCTGCTTAATGTGGAATGTCATCTTGGGGCCTGGGATAGGGGTGAGGGAGGAGGTGTGGGGGCAAGTGTAGCATTTCCTGCGGTTGCAGGGGAAGGTGCCGGGTGTGGTGGGGTTGGAGGGCAGTGTGGAGCGAACAAGGGAGTCACGGAGAGAGTGGTCTCTCCGGAAAACAGATGGGGTGGGGATGGAAAAATGTCTTGGGTGGTGGGGTCGGATTGTAGATGGCCGAAGTGTCGGAGGATGATGCGTTGTATCCGGAGGTTGGTGGGGTGGTGTGAGAGAACGAGGGGGATCCTCTTTGGGCGGTTGTGGCGGGGGCGGGGTGTGAGGGATGTGTTGCGGGAAATACGGGAGACGCGGTCAAGGGCGTTCTCGATTACTGTGGGGATAAGTTGCGGTCCTTGAAGAACTTGGACATCTGGGATGTGCGGGAGTGGAATGTCTTATTGTGGGAGCAGATGCGGTGGAGGCGGAGGAATTGAGAATAGGGGATCATCTGCCAATGTGGTATACTGCATCCACTGTACCCGGTGTGGCTTCCTCTACATTGGGGAAACCAAGCGCAGGCTTGGGGACCGCTTTGCAGAACACCTCCGCTCAGTTCGCAACAAACAACTGCACCTTCCAGTCACCAAACATTTCCACTCCCCCTCCCATTCTTTAGATGACATGTCCATCATGGGCCTCCTGCAGTGCCACAATGATGCCACCCGAAGGTTGCAGGAACAGCAACTCATATTCCGCTTGGGAACCCTGCAGCCCAATGGTATCAACGTGGACTCCACCAGCTTCAAAATCTCCCCTTCCCCCACCGCATCCCTAAACCAGCCCAGTTCGTCCCCTCCCGCAACTGCACCGCACAACCAGCCCAGCTCTTCCCCTCCACCCACTGCATTCCAAAACCAGTCCAACCTGTCTCTGCCTCCCTAACCTGTTCTTCCTCTCACCCATCTCTTCCTCCCACCCCAAGCCGCACCCCCATCTACCTACTAACCTCATCCCACCTCCTTGACCTGTCCGTCTTCCCTGGACTGACCTGTCCCCTCCCTACCTAAACTCTGTCGACCTATCTTCTTTTCTCTCCATCTTCGGTCCGCCTCCCCATCTCTCCCTATTTATTCCAGAACCCTCACCCCATCCCCCTCTCTGATGAAGGGTCTAGGCCCAAAACGTCAGCTTTTGTGCTCCTGAGATGCTGCTTGGCCTGCTGTGTTCATCCAGCCTCACATTTTATGACCTTGGATTCTCCAGCATCTGCAGTTCCCATTATCACTGATACTATAGCATCCCAAACTAATTCACTGAAGCCTGATGACTCAGATTGCCTCCCTGTTGATTATACCTCCCTGAACACATCTGTCTCTGAACAGTATCCTACAGTAGCAAAAGCACACTGTACTTAACAGGCTGAAATCGCAACAGGACACTATCTCAGTCCAGATCCGTACCTGTGGACCTGGAATCCCAGAATAAGAATACTCTGAGGAAAACAGCACACATGTTCCCAGTTGTTCTGGCAATTCCACAATATTCCAGCCATATTCCACTGACGTATGGTTCACGGAATTAGCCAAACTGATCTTACCAAGACCTCATCACCTCAGTCAGTCAGAAAGAGCATATCTGGATCATCAATAGAGTATTGAGTCACATGTGCCAGGCAGGGCTTAAAATTAAACCACAGAAAGCAAATTGGAATGACAGGGAGTGATTTGTCTGGGATATCAGTCAGGTAGGGACACAGGATAGTCCCGCAAAAACAAAAGAATGCGATTTTAAACTACCCAGTCACACACCGTGAAAGGAAAAAGGCAAACTTGAGGGTTGTTTAATTATTGTAGGAATTATGCGGAAAATGTTCAGAACTGGCACAACTACTAAAAGCCCTGACATCAGTCAGGAGCCAGAGAGTCAACATATACACAGACAGTCCTGATGACTTTGGTATAGTTCACGACCATATATTGGCCTGGCCTCAGCGCGGGTACGTCACCTTGTCTGGAGGCCACATACAGCACGAAGACCAGATTAAAGAGTTGATGGAAGCAGCTAATTTTGTGACTGAAGCAGCAGTAATGAAGATTAGAGCTCACAGGAAAGTAGAAACCCCACAACAACAGGGCAATGAGTATGCAGGTCAGGCAGCTAAAATACTTACTGAAACAGTACAGATATTTGAGGAAGTGGCAGTGGCAGCAGTTACTGGAGGAAGAGAAGTAAGTTTGAAGACATTTCAAGAAACAGCCCCACAACATGAGAAATGTGAATGGGAAAAGGGTGGGGCAATGAGAGGACAAGATGGAATCAGGAAGACATAGGATCAGACAGTGCCACCACATACCATCGGCTGGCCCATGCTGGGTGGTATAAAATGCAATATCAGATGCCTCATTGCTGGTGGTGGCCTGGAGTAGGGGATGATATAATAAAGTGTTATCGAAGGCTCTGCACACACAGTGTCAGGGAAAAGATTAAATGCAGACAGTAGCCATAACCCAGGGGGCTAATGGGAACAATTGCAGATGGATTCAACGGGTTCCCTACCCAAGAAAAATAAATGCTGAATGTCTAAACATACAGAAACAGAAAAGTAGATGCAGGAGTTGGCTATTTGACCCTTTGAGCCTGCACAACCATTCAGTATGATCATGACTGATTGTGTAATCTCAGCATAACATTCCTACCCTCTCTCCATACTCCTTCCTTCCTTTAGCCATAAGGGAAACAACCAGCTCCCTCTCGAATATATCTAATTAATTTGCCCCAATAGCTTTCTGTGGGAGAGAATTCCACAGGTTCACATTCTTGGTGAAGGGATTGCTCTGCATCTCGGTCCCAAAGGCTTTATTCTTAGACTGTGACCCCCAGTTTGAGATTTCCACATCATCCGGAATCCTCTTCCTACGCCTAACCCATCCAGGCTCATTAGAATTTTATGTTTCTATGCCATACCCTCCTCATTCTACTAAATTCCAATGAGTACACACCCAGTCGATCCGATCTCTAATCCAGCTGATCCAGTCTTTTCTTAGATCATAGATTGTAGAATCCCTACATTTGGGATGGGTCATTCAGCCCATCAAGTCCACACAGACCCTTTGAAGAGGGACCCAGTCCACCCTATCCCTGTAACCCCACAACTACCATGGTTAACCGATTGAGCCTGCACATCCCCGCACGTTATCAGTAATTTTGCATGGCCGCCTCACCCGAGATTTATTGGGTGGGTGGAAGCATTCCCCTGCAAATTCTCAAAAAAGGACACATTTACAGGGAAAGTAATTAAACAGTATGTGTGCTGTTAGGTACTAAATGGAGATTCCATCTCCCGTACCAGCCCCAAAGTTCACGTCGAACAAATTAACCGAACACTGGAAACTGGTCTAAGACCCTGAAAGAGACAAGGCAAGGATGGTTTAGAGTACACCCCACTATTCTAATGAAACTGAGGTTGACCCCCTTTTGAATTTGTGACTAGACAGGCTATTCAGCTGCGGGAGGGTGTGGTAGGAGAACAACTGGAAACGTGCGATGGAAATAATAGGGTGAAACAATTTGAGAGAGAACTGGCAAAACAGCTGCATGAGCTGTGAGGGGAAGTTGGAGACGGACAGAGAATCAGAGATTTAGAAAGGGAGCATAGCAACATCCGAGCTGGCATTCCTAATCCAGGAGATCAGGTCCTGGTGAAAGTATTATCCCATCATGTGCCACTGTGACCACGATGGGTCAGCCCCTACTAGGTGATTATTACAGTGAGATATGCACTCTTGTAGATATGAAAAAGTGGGGGCCAAAGTGGAAGCAGTGGTTCCAACTGAAGGTATACAAAGTCCAAACACAACCATTCACCCTTATGGCAAGTTGTGTTGGGTTCCTGTTCTTTACAGGCTGGTGGCCACCGCCATCACCCGCTTTGGGAATTATTCATATTCAAACCTCACTGGCCTTTGTCCTAAGCCCATAATTCAGGCTTGATTATATGTAATACTTATTGGGGTCCATATTAATCAATTCACTCTCATTCTTATTTCAGTTTGCTGCATGCCTGCCACAGCCAGCTTCACCCCTTCCCTTTCCATACTGCCACGAAGCCCATTTCTATCACTATCACTCCTCGGGTCATGTGCTGCACACAATTCACAATTTAACCTTCTCATTACATAGCCAGGAGTGGGGACAAAAGATGGCTGTAAAAACGCAGTAATTACGACTGCAGAAGGATAACCACCCAGTGATCAACGGAAAAGTGGCAGAAACAGATTACAAAATAGAGTAAAGATGCGGTTATGGTGCCTAGAAATTTGAAGAATATAAACAAGTTTCTTTTAATGACATGGTAAATTTGTGAAGAGATTGAATTCCACAGATGAGAGTGAAATTCAAATTGATGCTGTCTCACTAAGTAAAGAAAATTAGTGATGCAGAGTGTTTAGAGAAGAGGCAGTAAAGATTTATCCATGAGTTAAATACTGATTCAAAACTCACTGGCCACATCTGAGTGCTGGAGTGTGTAACTGGAACTGCAATTCAGAGAGACTGTTTGTTTGATTTCTCAGGTCAAGTGAGAGAGCGGCTGTTCCCAATCTGTCAGCTGTCACAGAACTGCAGTAACGTTAGAGTTTATTTTAAAGAACTTACAATAAGTGGTAGAAATTAATATCATTTCTAATCTTATGAATTTGGGTTAACAGCGAAAATAAAGCCCAACCAAATTTGGAAGAGCCCTCAGTGATAACGGAGCATTGAGGTTATTCGTAATTAATGTGGTGCAGCTGGTAAATGTTTGGGAAGGAGTACAAAACTGTCAGGATTGAAATGTGATTTAACAACAGGTATTCTAAAGGCAAATAATAAAGGAATCAGTTAAACATCAACAGACTGTGGGAGCACCAAGTTCTGTAGAGCCATTAACCATGCGTTTACTGGACTGGATGTATCGCTCAGGCAAATATGGCTAACAATTACATGATAACATTGCGTGTCATTGCTGTAATGTGAAATGTATAAAAATGTTACACTTGGTTGGGTGCAGTGAGACAGCACCAGAAAATCTCCCACAATGAATTGCTAAGGAGCTCCGCATAAAGGTTGCTCATGCTGCTGAACACAGAACACAAGACTCCTGTTTGATATTTCACCCGTCAACAGTTGTGGAGTGTGTTTTTCTGACTGGAGGTCAGGGCTAGCGCTGTCCCACAAGGATCAGACCTGAGACCATACACACACGCACACGTAACTATGAGGGGATGCATTCTGGGAGGCCAATTGCAAGGGGAGCGTAAACAATAAATGGAAGAACCCTGAGTCGCACTGATATACAGATGGATCTGCAGGTCCAAGTCCATAGGTCTCTGATAGTGGCAACACCTATGCATAAAGTGGTAAAGGAGGACTATGGCATGCTGGCTTTCTTCTGTCAGGGGGCTGAATAGAAAGTTGTAATTCGGCCACCTTTGGAGTGACGTGTGCAGTTTCAATCACTACATTACAGAAAGGACGTGGAGGCTTCGGAAAGGTTGCAGAAGAGGTTTACCAGGATTTTGTCTGGCTTGGACAAACTTGGATTGTTATCACTACACAGAGCGAGGGGCTGAGGGGCGACCTGAAAGGGAGTCAGTGGACACTCAGCCCTTTTCCTCAGGTGAAAATGACAAATTTTAGGGGCAAATGGATTAAGGTGAGAGGGGGAAAGTTTAAAAAAAGAGTTGTATGAGGCACGTTTCTTATACAGGAAGTGATAGGCGGCCGTACTCTCTTGGGAGGTGATAGAAGCAGAAACGATCAATCACGACATTTAAGAGGCACTTGGGCAGACATATGAACAGGCAGGGAAGAGAGGGATATAGATCATGTACAGGCAGATTGCATCACTTCAGAGTGGCATCAATATTAGAACAGATGTGGTGGGCCAAAGGGCTTCTTCCGATGCTGTACTGTCCTGTTTTCCAAGTGGCAGGAATAGTGGAGCCACAGTTAATATTTTGAATAAACATCTCTTCTTTAGAACACACAGTGAGTTTATGCATCTTGAGGGAAACAACGTGGAAGGGGAATATATATTTGAATGGTACAGACGCAACGAGCATGGAGCGGGGAGTTACTATGTACAAATCTTTATCGGAGAGAGAACATAACTAAAATGCATTGAGGAGACTGTATGGGATCTTGGGCTTCATTCATGGAACCTGCAGTTTCATCAGAGTTCGACATGTGTTCGGCTGTACGACCCAGCACTGTTAGGAGAGATGTGTGACTGTTAGGATAAGTAAGAATGTCTCCGGTGGTATCCCTCTGCCAGATATTCAGCTTTTGGAACTGTTGAAGGACGTGGTCTCTCTGAGGAAAACGGAATGGCCAGTCACTTTTTCGACACTTGGAATGATTCTTATGTTATGCAGAATTTCGGGAGATTTAATAGAATTATTTTTGTAGGGGACTCTCCTGTCAGAGGCTTAAACAGGAAATTCTATAGCAGTGAGTGTAAATTTAGGATGGTTTGCTAATTGCCTTGTGCTCAGATTAAGGACATCTCGAAACATGTCAAATCTCTTGTCAAAGGTGAGATTGAGAGGCCAGAAATTATTGTACACATTGATAGCAATGACCTTTTTTGGGAAAAGATTAAAAGCACTACAAAGTGAATTTGATCAGTTAGGTAAAATATTTAAAGAAAAAACTTGATGAGTCGTGCTTTCTTGTTTACTCCCAATGCCAAACGAGGTAGGGAGAACAAGGTTAAAGGAGACAAATCGATGGTGAAGATCTCGTGAATTGTTCAGGGATTCAGGTTTTTGGACAATTGGAATGTCTTTCGGGGTAGAAAAGACAAAGAATGGTCTAATGTAAACTGGAAAGGGATCAAGATCTCAGCAGGGAGCTTTGCTCATTCCATTGAAGGAGACTTTATATTGACAGAGATGGGGAGTGGGGGAATTATACGTACCAGCGTAAACAGAAGGATTGATGAGGAACGTTCTGAATGTGAGGAGAGCACAGCAATTACAAAAGAAAGATGAGAGAATCAGAATATGTAGTAACTCTGAAGAACTTTTCTTTTCAATGCAACGAGTCTTAAAGTTAAAGCTGATGAACTCATAGCTATGACAGAAACTTGTCTGTGAGATGGACAAAACGGCAGCTCACTGTTCTAGGTTTTAGGTGATGTAGGAACAATAGAAAGGGGGTGTGTGTGCATGTGTGTGCTTAACAGCAGGAGCCAGAGAGTAATGGCAGAGGGTTGCTTTTCAGACTGGGGGCCTGTGACCAGCAGGGTTCCAGCAGGATCAATTCTGGATCCTCTTTTGTCATTTTATATAAATGATTTGGATGAGAATATAGAAGGTACAGTTCGTAAGTTTATGGGTTACACCAAAATAGGGGCATAATAGACAGTGAAGAAGGTTACCTAAGATTACAAAGGGATCTTGATCAAATGGGCTCAAAAAAAACCATATTGTATTCAATCTGAATAAATGTGAGGCGTTGAATTTTGGTGTAACAAACAAGGGCAGGACTTATACAATTAATGGTAGGGCCTTAGGTAGTGTTTGAGAACAGGGGACCTATGGGTGCAGGTACATTTCTTTCTAAAAGATTGCATCACATATACCCACAGGGTGGTTAAAAGGCATTTGGCATTCTTGCCTTCATTGCTCAGTCCTTGGAGTATAAAGAGTTGGGATGTTATCTTGAGGTTGTACAGGACATTGGTGAGGCCTTTTCTGGAATACTGTGTCCAGTTATAGGAAGGATATTATCAAACTGTGCATTGTTCTGAACACTTACCAGGATGTCGCCTGGCATGGAACAATTGAACTATAAAGATAGGCTGGAACTTTCTTCATTGCAGTGTAGCAGGTTGAAAGGCAATCTGATAGAAGTTTATAAAATAATGAGAGCTATAGATAAAGTTGATGGTAGTTGTCTTTAGGTGGGGAATTTCAAAACTAGGGGACATATTTAAGGTGAGAGGAGAAACATTTAAAAAAGTCACGAGGCTTTTTTTTTTAAAAACACAAAGGGTGGTTTGTGTGTGGAATGAACTTCATAAGGGTGTGGTGGATGCAAGTATAATTACAATATTGAAAAAGCATTTGGATAGCTACATGAATGGGAAAAGTTTGAAGGGTCAGGAGCAGGCAGATGGAACTAGTTCAGTTTGGGATTATGTTCAGCTTGGACTGAAGGGTCTGTTTCTAGAGGGTCTGAAGGCTCTATGACTCTGGCTTTAAGAAATAATAGAGGTAATGAGAACACACTCACGGAAAAGATGCTGAACCTTGATAAAGATCTGGTGAGGTCACAGTCAATCATTGCATCCAATTCTGGTCAGAAAAGATACGAGAGCCCTTTAAGTTGTGGAGTACAGATTTACTGTGGTAGTTCATTGAGAAAGAAAACGCTTCCAACCCCCAGGTCCTCAGTGCAAAGCAGGGACCATTCTGTCCGAAACACGCGGGGCTTTGGGGCCAATAAATATTCTGGCGGTAACCTGGGCCTCTCGCGGCCTGAAGCCTGCAGCCCTTTTCAGTTTACTGAAAACGCATGACCAAGAAGCTCTAATTCGGATCTACAGTTGTACACAAACGGTGATAAAGTCTCCCAGACCACACTAACATTCACTGTTTCCCCAATAGCTTATTCTTTGTTCCTTTACCAGCTCCGACAAAACCGGCAATCACCAGCTTACGGCGGTCAGAATGACGCTGCGCCTGCGTGCAAACACCGGCCGGAACGTTGCTGTTCTGAGGTAGGGTCACCGGACACGAAACGTTAACTCTGATTTTTTTTTCACAGATGCGGCCAGAGCTGTTGAGCTGTTCCAGTAACTTCTGTTTTTGTTCCTGATTTACAGTATCCGCAGTTGTTTCGGTTAAGATTGATCACGTGTCGCCGCACGCCCCCACCCCGCCGCTCCAGATCTGTCCTCCAGTCCCACCCCTTCCTTTCTATTGGCCGAGCCCGCTGCCAATCACACGTGCGCTGGGCTCGGGGAGGGGAGAAGAATGTTTCGAGTTTCCCGTTTTCCCTGCTGTAGCTCAGCTTCAGGAGTGAGGGTAACAAAGTGTGGAGCTGGATGAACGCAGCAGGCCAAACAGCATCTCAGGAGCACAAAAGCTGGTGTTTCGGGCCTAGACCCTTCATCAGAAAAGGGGGATGGGGAGAGGGTTCTGGAATGAATAGGGAGCGAGAGGGAGGCGGACTGAAGATGGAGAGAAAAGAAGATAGGTGGAGAGGAGAGTACAGGTGGGGAGGGGATAGGTCAGTCCAGGGAAGACGGACAGGTCAAGGAGGTGGGATGAGATTACTAGGTAGGAAATGGGGGTGTGGCTTGAGGTGGGAGCACGGGATGGGTGAGAGGAAGAACAGGTTAGGGAGGCAGAGACAGGCTGGGCTGGTTTTGGGGTTCAGTGTAGGGAGGGGACGAGCTGGGCTGATTTTGGGATGCTTGGTATTCCGCTTGGGAACCCTGCATCCCAATGGTATCAATGTGGACTTAACAAGCTTCAAAATCTTCCCTTCCTCCACTGCATCCCAAAACCAGCCCAGCACGTCCTCTCCCCACACTGCATCCCAAAACCAGCCCAGCTCGTCCCCGCCTCCCTAACCTGTTCTTCCTCTCATCTATCCCCTCCTCCCACCTCAAGCCGCACCTCCATTTCACATCTACTAACCTCATCCCGCCACCTTGACCTGTTCTCCAGATCGACCTCTCCCCTCCCCACCTCCACTTTCCCCTCTCCACCTGTCTTCTCCTCTATCCATCTTCGGTCCGCCTTCCCCCTCTCTTTATTTATTTCAGAACCGTCTCCCCATCCCCCTCTGTGAGGGGTCTAGGCCCAAAACGTCAGCTTTTGTGCTCCTAAGATGCTGCTTGGCTGCTGTGTTCATCCAGCTTCACACTTTGTTATCTTGGATTCTCCAGCATCTGCAGTTCCCATTATCTCTGTTCAGGAGTGATGGTTCATTGTGAGTTAGGGAAGAAATGTGTCTCAGCTGCTCTCGTCCATGGTTCACAGCTCCTAGACTCGGAACACTGCAGTCAGTTAGAACAACGGGAATGCTGAAAACGGGCTGTCAAGATTAAGTTTCCAGTTTGAAAATGATTGTGGCCATGATGGTCCGAGAATGTAAAGCCTTTGAGTGATCATCCTGTTCCTCTCAGTGTAAGCCAATAACAGCAACGATTTGCATTATTATGGAAAGTTTCAGATATTTATCAAACTAAAATGTTTCAAGCATTGAATAAAAAGGTTTATTTTACATCGTCTATCTTAAAGAAGTTTTAAGAGATTTAAGGAGGGAATTCCAGAGCTTGTAGTCTCCACAGCTGAAAATGGTGAATGTTGTGTTAGAATGGGGTTTCGGAAAATGTTTGTAGCAAGTGTGCTTGGAGGGGTGCCAGGAACTCATTGGGTCTTAAGGCCGGAGGAGTTTAGAGAAACTGCAACAGACGCCACAGCTGTACAGGAGGTGTCTGCTGCCTGAAACAATGTGATGGATACTGTTCGGAGGACAAGTCAGTCAAACCGAAACTTTAGGCATGATTTCTCTCTACAGATGTTGTCAGACCTGCTGAGGTTTTCCAGCAAATTCTGTTTATGTGTTAATAACAGGTACTGTATTATGCCCTACAAATTGTCACTGATTTCTGGCAAAGAGGTCTTGGTCTGATTGGTACTTACTGGTGTTCCAGAAGAGGGTGTTGACCTCCACACAACGTTGTAGACTGGCACATTCAAAGTCTAGGACGTCATGATGAGGACTCACTAAAGCTTGGGGAGAACTGCTGCCAAGGTGCAGTGGGCAGCAGCCACTGTACAGGGCTACCTGCCAAAGTTAAATGGGTGTCCATTCAGGTAGTGGACCCTCCTGGTGCCTGGAATGCATGTAAATACAGGTTGGGTGAAGTAAATAATGCCTTTGGTTTGTTTGAATGCAGACATGGAGTTGTGCTGCATGGACACACACCCTTCAATCAACCCATCCATGCCAATCAGATATCCTAAATTAAACTACCCCCATTTGGCCCACAACAAAACCCTTACTCCTTATGTACCCATCCAGATGCCTTTGAATGTACTTGCCTCAGCTTCTACCATGTCCATGCTATCTCATTTCATACGCTCAGACCTTCTGCAAGAAAAATTGCCCCATATGTACCTTTTATTTCTTTTCCCATCACCTTTAGCGTATACATTCTAGTTTTGTACTCCCTCAGCCCATGGAAAAGACCTTGTTTATTTACCATATCCATACGCCTGATGATTTTATAGACCTCGATAAGGTCACCCCTCAGTCTTTGATGCCTCTCTGACAAACATACCCCACCAACCAGGCTATTCAGCCTCTCCCTATAGCTTAAACCTAGCCACTCTGGCAACATCATTGCAATTTTTTTTCTCAACCCTTTCAATATCCTGCCTGTAGCAGGGAGAACAAAAGTGCACACCGTATTCCAAAAGTGGACTAACCAATGTGCTGTGAAGCAACAACATGACCTCCCAAATCTTCTACTCAAGGCAATGACAATTAGAAGCAAGTGTAGCAAACACCTTCCTCACTCTACTGCCCTTAGGTTCATCTGAAGCAATTGTTTCAGGCAATTGGTCTTCAAAATTACGAACCTCATCTTTAATGTCCGGTATGGACCAGCCACTTGTTAGTTTAATCCTGTATTATCATTCATTTCAGTTTTACTAGTGTTCCCTGATGCCACACAAATTCAAGTGAGTCCCATTTTGTGATATCACACCACAGCCTCGTGCCAAACATCAACATGATTCAAAGTTTGAGTTTCTGGTTAATTTCAGTATGGCACCTTGGAATTCAAATGGCTTTTGTAAGGTTAGTTGTAATTCAGAATTCACAGAGAAAGTAAAAAGAATGTGAATAATATGATTGGTATCCAACAATCATAATTACTAAAAACTCACATTCGAATTTTTCACGCTATTTTATCAAATGTATTATCAGGTATGAAGATGCAACATGAATGTTGGAAATTTGTCAAATTCAGAGCCTGACTAAAGTCTGAGTCTTTATAAAAAGTGAATGCAGTCTGAAAATTAGATCAGTTTCTGGCTCAACCTTCACATAAATTGAAGTTGCGTCATTTGAATGGGCTGTATATCCCACAGTCACTAGTTTAGTGAAAGTTTTAGTCTCCGTTTGTTGGGTAATGTATGTTTGGTTGATGTGCTGCTGTGTATATACATATACACACACATACATACACACAAGACTTTTTTTTAGAATAAAGTATATTTTTGGAAAAGGAAAAGGTCTGCAGCAGAGTGGGGACATTGAGGTAACTGCTTCCCAAGGGAGGAGTGATGGAGGACACAGGGAATTCGGTTCTCTCTACAACCAAACCAACTGAGTGCAGTTTGGTTTCGGGAAGTGGTGTTGAAAGATCCTAGAGAAGTTACTTCAGTGCATATTGGTCTTGGTCAAAACTATTGCTGCTTTCCACCAATGTTGAAGGGTGAGAATGTTGAAGGTTGTCATTGGAGTTTGATTCACATAATTGATGCAGCACACAAGGAAACCATTTGACCATACTATCTGCACTAGCCTTCAGAATGAGAATATCTCACCCAATACCATTCTCCTGCCTCTGCCTCTAAACCTGTACATTGTTCCTTTGCAGCTAATAGACTAATTCCCTTATTGAATCATTTGATTCATGGACAAAGATTATGGTCTGCTTTGTGCAGGATGAATTTGAGTTGCTTAGTATGTTTGAAGCTGCACTAATCCAGGCAAGTGGGGAGTATTCCATCACATTGCTGACACATGCCTTGTTGATGGTGGGCGGACTGTGAAGTCACTGTAAATTTCCTAGCCTCTGACCTATTGTAGTCACAAAGTTTATATGACTGGTTACGTTCAGTATGTGGCCAAAGAAAACTCCAAAATGTTGATCGTGCAGGACGCAATGATGAAAATTCCCTTGATTGTCATTGCAAGTTCCTTAGATTCATTCCTGTTGCAGATGACCGTTGCCTGGCAATTGCCTGTAATCATTCCAAGACTGGATCTTGTAAAAGTCTTGCTCGACATGGATATAGACCATTTCAGTGATTGAGGCAAACTGAATAGCCTGGAATATTGTACAATCATCAGGGAATATCTCCATTTCTGACCATCTGAAAAAGGCAAGCTCGTTGATAATGCAGCTGAAGGCGTGAAAGGCTGAAGACACCACCCTGAGGAATTCTTGCAGAGATGCCCTAGGGCTGAGATGATTGGACTCCAATAAGCACAATCATCCTCTTTTTTTGATCAGGAGTACTCCAACCAATGTAATATTTTCACACTCATTCAAATTTTGGTCCTGGATACGACACTCCATCCAATGCTTCCTTCATATCACAGGTTTCTCTGAGTCAACAGTACATTTATGTTCTGATCGGCTGAATCCTTGTCCAAACGTAGAACATGTGTATAGCTTCTCTCCAAAGTGAACAGTGATATTTCCTTTAATGTTCAAAATCCAGGAATATTCAGGTTACCATGAATTGGTTGTCTGTCAGATTCTGATCTGCTGTTTGGATTGAGTTTCCCAACTGCACATCCAATCATGTATTCCTTACAATGCAGAAAGAGGTCATTTGGCCAATCAAGTTTGCACCAACCCGTCGAGAGTCATCCGACTCAGATCTATCTCCTATCCCATTCACATAGCCCTACATTTCCCATGGTTAAACCACCTAACCTGTACACTCCTGGGATTAATATGCAATTTAGCATGGTCAATCCACTGGCCTGCACATTTTTGATCTGTGGGAAGAACCCACGCAGACACGGGGTGAGTGTGACAACCCACACGGTCAGCCAAGTCAGGAATCGAAGCCGGTTCCCTGGCCGTCTGAGGTAGCAAGGCGAAACATTGAAACACCGTGCTGCCTTCCTCTAATATTGTCTGTAGCTTATTAATCTGAAATTTAATAAAAAACTAGAAAATAGAATGCAAGAGAGCACACAAAAGCAAAGGGCAGGTTGTGAAATGGAGCTGAATGAAACGATATTTGCGGGGCTGGTCGTCGTGAAATTTGTCGTGAAAGCTGTTGGATTGTCATTCAAAACACAACTCGTTCACTCCCATTGGTTGAAGGACCAGCCGCTCCCGCGCGGCCATACAGTCCCGCCTCTCCTTCACTCCCATTGGTTGGGCTAATTGATTGATAACCTTCTCTGCAGATCCAGCCGCACGGTTTGCAATCGCTTTGAGCATGTGCTGCCCACACAGGAAGCCGACTATTGCACTGAGATAACAAAATGTGAGGCTGGATGAACACAGCAGGCCAAGCAGCATCTCAGGAGCACAAAAGCTGACGTTTCGGGCCTAGACCCTTCATCAGAGAGGGGGATGGGGGGAGGGAACTGGAATAAATAGGGAGAGAGGGGGAGGCGTTGTATCCGGAGGTTGGTAGGGTGGTGTGTGAGAACGAGGGGGATCCTCTTGGGGCGGTTGTGGTGGGGGCGGGGTGTGAGGGATGTGTCGCGGGAGACGCGGTCAAGGGCGTTCTCGATCACCGTGGGGGGAAAGTTGCGGTCCTTAAAGAACTTGGACTTCTGGGATGTGCGGGAGTGGAATGTCTTATCGTGGGAGCAGATGCGGCGGAGGCGGAGGAATTGGGAATAGGGGATGGAATTTTTGCAGGAGGGTGGGTGGGAGGAGGTGTATTCTAGGTAGCTGTGGGAGTCGGTGGGCTTGAAATGGACATCAGTTACAAGCTGGTTGCCTGAGATGGAGACTGAGGGGTCCAGGAAGGTGAGGGATGTGCTGGAGATGGCCCAGGTGAACTGAAGGTTGGGGTGGAAGGTGTTGGTGAAGTGGATGAACTGTTCAAGCTCCTCTGGGGAGCAAGAGGCGGCGCCTATACAGTCATCAATGTACCGGAGGAAGAGGTGGGGTTTGGGGCCTGTGTAGGTGCGGAAGAGGGACTGTTCCACGTAACCTACAAAGAGGCAGGCATAGCTGGGGCCCATGCGGGTGCCCATGGCCACCCCCTTAGTCTGTAGGAAGTGGGAGGAGTCAAAAGAGAAGTTGTTGAGTGTGAGGACGAGTTCAGCTAGGCGGATGAGAGTGTCGGTGGAGGGGGCCAGGTCGGGCCTGCGGGACAGGAAGAAGCGGAGGGCCTTGAGGCCATCTCCATGCGGAATGCAGGTGTACAGGGACTGGACGTCCATGGTGAATATGAGGTGTTGGGGGCCAGGGAATTGGAAGTCATGGAGGAGGTGGAGGGCATGGGTGGTGTCACGGACGTAGGTGGGGAGTTCCTGGACCAAAGGGAAGAAAATGGAGTCCAGATAGGTGGAGATGAGTTCGGTGGGGCAGGAGCAGGCTGAGACGATGGGTCGACCAGGGCAGACAGGTTTGTGGATTTTGGGAAGGAGATAGAAACGGGCCGTGCGGGGTTGGGGAACAATGAGGTTGGAGGCTGTGGGTGGGAGGTCCCCTGAGGTGATGAGGTCGTGAATGGTGTTGGAGATGATGGTTTGGTACTCGGGTGTGGGGTCATGATCGAGGAGGCGGTAGAAGGTGGTGTCGGAGAGTTGGCGTCTGGCCTCGGCGATGTAGAGGTCAGTGCGCCATACTACCACTGCGCCACACTTGTCTGCGGGTTTGATGGTGAGGTTGGGGTTGGAGCGGAGGGAGCGGAGGGCTGGGCCATCTCCAGCACATCCCTCACCTTCCTGGACCTCTCAGTCTCCATCTCAGGCAACCAGCTTGTAACTGATGTCCATTTCAAGCCCACCGACTCCCACAGCTACCTAGAATACACCTCCTCCCACCCACCCTCCTGCAAAAATTCTATCCCCTATTCCCAATTCCTCTGCCTCCGCCGCATCTGCTCCCACGATAAGACATTCCACTCCCGCACATCCCAGATGTCCAAGTTCTTTAAGGACCGCAACTTTCCCCCCACGGTGATCGAGAACGCCCTTGACCGCGTCTCCCGCGACACATCCCTCACACCCCGCCCCCACCACAACCGCCCCAAGAGGATCCCCCTTGTTCTCACACACCACCCTACCAACCTCCGGATACAACGCATTATCCTCCGACACTTCCGCCATTTACAATCCGACCCCACCACCCAAGACATTTTTCCATCCCCTCCCCTGTCTGCTTTCCGGAGAGACCACTCTCTCCGTGACTCCCTTGTTCGCTCCACACTGCCCTCCAACCCCACCACACCCGGCACCTTCCCCTGCAACCGCAGGAAATGCTACACTTGTCCCCACACCTCCTCCCTTACCCCCATCCCAGGCCCCAAGATGACATTCCACATCAAGCAGAGGTTCACCTGCACATCTGCCAATGTGGTATACCGCATCCACTGTACCCGGTGCGGCTTCCTCTACATTGGGGAAACCAAGCGGAGGCTTGGGGACCGCTTTGCAGAACACCTCCGCTCAGTTCGCAACAAACAACTGCACCTCCCAGTCGCAAACCATTTCCACTCCCCCTCCCATTCTCTTGATGGCATGTCCATCATGGGCCTCCTGCACTGCCACAATGATGCCACCCGAAGGTTGCAGGAACAGCAACTCATATTCCGCCTGGGAACCCTGCAGCCATATGGTATCAATGTGGACTTCACCAGTTTCAAAATCTCCCCTTCCCCTACTGCATCCCTAAACCAGCCCAGTTCATCCCCTCCCCCCACTGCACCACACAACCAGCCCAGCTCTTCCCCCCCCCCACCCACTGCATCCCAAAACCAGTCCAACCTGTCTCTGCCTCCCTAACCGGTTCTTCCTCTCACCCATCCCTTCCTCCCACCCCAAGCCGCACCCCCAGCTACCTACTAACCTCATCCCACCTCCGTGACCTGTCCGTCTTCCCTGGACTGACCTATCCCCTCCCTACCTCCCCACCTACACTCTCTCCACCTATCTTCTTTTCTCTCCATCTTCGGTCCGCCTCCCCCTCTCTCCCTATTTATTCCAGTTCCCTCCCCTCATCCCCCTCTCTGATGAAGGGTCTAGGCCCGAAACGTCAGCTTTTGTGCTCCTGAGATGCTGCTTGGCCTGCTGTGTTCATCCAGCCTCACATTTTGTTATCTTGGAATCTCCAGCATCTGCAGTTCCCATTATCTCTATTGTACTGAGAGCGGTTTCTGTGCCTTTTGGAACTGTGGGTTTTTCTGCATCCATCAGCTAGTAGGAATTGGTATTTGCATCTTAAGCTAGAAAATGGATCGATAGCATTACAGCGTTATTCAGGTGAAGGTGTCTCGCCAACCAAAGGCATTTATGAAGGTGTTGGCCAATTATCAATAACAGAGCAAACGTTTTGCTGGAACAGAAAAAGAAATTGCCAGGGAAATGCTGGAGGTGTGGCAGCATCAGAACAGAGAAAGAAGTAACAATTTCAAATTCAGTGGAAGTTACAATTTCAAATTCAGTGGCTCTTTGTCAGAAATGAAATTGTTTCAGTTTATTACAGTAGCTGTTCTGCTCCAGCTCGTATTTTGGTCAGAGCTTGATTTTTGACCCAGAATTCCACACGAGTCAGGATGCTGTTGATCTTCATTAGCACGATACCAAGCCACTTAGATATTTCACATTTTGAAAAGCATTGTCCATCCATACTCACCCTTTCTCTGGTCAACAGACTCAGAACGTTTACTCTGACTCTTCTTCACAGAGGCTGCCAAACCTGGTCAGCTTTTCCAGCAACTTGTTTTTGTTCCTGATTTATGGCATCTGCAGTTCTTTAGATTTTTGCGAAGGGTCACTGGACCTAAAATGTTAGCTCTGATTTGGTTTTCTTCTTCACAGATGCTGCCAGGCTTGCTGAACTATTCCAGCAACATTTTCTTTTTGTTCCTGATTTACAGCATCCACAGTTCCTCCGGTTTTTTAAAAAATTATTTTGCATTATATCTGTTCTCTATCTATCTTCTACCCTCCACACAGTTTCCATTTATGTTTACTGAGGATTTCCTATTACTACCAAGGACTGTGATCGAATCGGGGAGGTGGTTACATTCCAACGACATCGGAATCATCTCCCAACTGAGAAAGAGCTCGAAAATTAATCACAGTTTCTGAGGAGGCTAACAATTACAGACAAATTAAATGATTTAGGCCATTTTTAGGATGAGAGAACTGGAAAACACTGCCGATGGTTTAAATCTGAAAGACTAATCGTGAATTTGAGTGACAATCAGCAAATCAGGACACAGTCTGATGCAGCTCTCCCCCCACTCCAACAAGATCACCAGAGGAATGGGGAGGATTTTCTTTCATTAAACTGCGAGACAGGGACCACTGCAGGAGGTTGGAATCACTAGGAAGGGAGCAACGGGAAAAAAAGTATATGATTGGGTCAGTGAAAGAAGATCTCAGTGAGGTATTGAGGTACTCACTTTGAACTATCCCACTCCTCGGCATGGCTGCATTAAGGATCTGGAAGCTGTGAGATGGAGGTTTGCTCTGAACTGGGCAGGAATTCAGGTGTGAGTGACAGGCCTGTGGGGATATTGAGCCTGGGATTTCGAATTGGTGAGCGTTTCTGAACTGTCTGGCCCTGTATTGGTCGGGTTGATGGATTTCAGTTCTCTGCAAGTGTTAGATTTATTTCGTTCCCCATTTTTCTTGCCGTTTCTCCCATTCCCACTTACAGGATGCAGACTTGGGGTCTCTAGCGAATGAGGGACTATGGCCTACCTCAGCGTTGATTTGGGTGTGCAGGAAGTATTTGTTGGCAATGGCAGATCCTCCTCCCCAGAATGTCTGGCAGGGTAGAATCGAATCACTCTCCATCAGCAGGGAACCACACAGCCCACAAAGTTTGGGGTTAGTTTCTTTGGAGCAGAGAGAAGTGAGAGGGGACATAATTGAGATGTGTAAAAGTGATGAGGGACATAGACAGAAGAGGCAGCACGAATAGCTCCCCTTGTTGGAGGCATCAATGACTGGGGGCATGAACTGAAGTAAAGGACTGAAAGTTTAGCAAAAATGGGAGACTTTTTTTCACCGAAGTGCAATGAGAATCTGGAACTCATTGCCTGCAAGTGTGGTAGGTGCAGAAATCCTCAGTACACTTAAGAAGTATTCAGGTATATACCTGAAATGCCAAAGAATTGGAAGCGGGTCAGGTGCTGGAAAAGGGATTACAGCAGTTAGTCTGTTGGTGTTTTGATTGGGACAGACTCAATGGGTCGAAGGGTCCCTTTTGTGGCTCTGGATATGTGGACCATGAATCCAGCCACGTCTGTGGGAACAGAAACTGAGTGAATGTTCAGGCCAGTGAGCAAGGAGTGGAGGGTGACAGTGAACAAAAGGAATGAGTGGGTGAAGAGCAGGAATTATTGACTGACAAAAGGGTTCGCGTTGCAAAATCAGAGGGGATGATGGTGCAGAAGTAAAGAGATAAAAGAAGTGTCCAGATGAAGGCCGTGACTAGGCCGTTAGCAACCCCGAATGCAAAGTAAAGACAATCAGTGAGATAACATAAAGAAAAGGACCAGATGAAAACCATTTGGACTGAGGTGAGAAGATTTTCTTTTAACTCAGAAAATGCCGAGTGCGTGAAATTGTTTGCAACAGGACATGGCTGAGTCGAATACGCTCACTGTTTTCCAGGAGGAGTTAGGTATAGTTCTGAAGGCCAAAGGAATCGAAGGATATGGGGTTCCTGACCTGGACAATCAGCCGTAATCATACTGGTGAGCAGAACAGGCATGAAGGGACGAGTGGTCTGTACTTGCTGCTAGTTTTGAAGTTTCTATGACTACCACAGAAATGGAGAAGAGCGGCCAGAATAAGTAGCGGGGGCGGGAGCAACAGCATAATGTATAACTCACTGGGAATGGAGAAATGGGAACAATCCAGAGAATGAGGACAGAACAGTTGTTGTTGTTCTGCACCAGAAATGCCCAGACTGAGTCTGCACACCAAGGCCCATCAGGTATCTACAGTCTGTGTTTACAGGGCCATGGGGATGGTGAGGGTGGGTCAATTTGGGATAAGAAACAGGGCAGGAGATCATCCAACACCGATTCCCCCCCACTCCTCCGTCCCACCTAAATGGTTACAGAGGCTCATCTTGGTCTGACCCACTCCTGAACAGGACTGGGTCAAGCTTCAGGAAGTTGCCAGCTGACAAATGGCTCTCTCAGCTGGGCGGGGTTGAAGTGGTTCCAGGAACAGGTTTTGAGTGATATAAGTGTAGGCATCTTCCCTGCTCCTCTTTCTCCTCCTCTCATGGCTCTTTTACTGGAGCTGTGTTGGTAAGCGTTTCTAAACTCCATTCTTTCTGCATCCTTCTAATGTACCTGTAGGTGGTCACTGTGAGTAATATAATTTTAAACGGGTGATGTTTTATCAATGTTTCTTCTGCAGTTATTGTAACAAATCTTTAAAAATAAATGAACTGCTAACTCCATTTTACTCCACTAGCTATTTTTTTTAAATAAAACTCCATTCTTGAATGAGGACAAGTTTAAGGAGCAAGAGACCAGGGAATATGGTCAATCACCAGGAGTCTGTTGAGCAGGTAAGAGCGGGCCACGTGAACGATGAGCATCCATATACATTCTTTTGAGAATTCTCACACCGTAACGATGAACGAACACTGATAGGTGTATAAGTTACCCAACAAAATTGACATTTATGTAGCAATCTCAGTACAACGAAATGCTCGCTGGAATTTCACAGACATATGATATCGCAGGATTTGCCACCAAGAGACATAAAGCTGATGATCAAGAACTTTGTTCCATGTATCAGCTTTTGAAGGGCAATTTTGAAAAGGAGGGAGAGTTGGAGATGTTTAAGGAGGCAACTACAGAACTTGAGACTGAAGCTCGAGGTTATTAATCGATGGAAAAGGACAATTTCAGATGCTGCCAGAACTACTGAGTATTTACAGCATTTTGTTTCTCCATTTGTTCTTAGTTCTGAGGAGTAAAGAGATCAAATTTTTGGGGAGAAAGCTCGTTGACTTCCGAATCTCCCACCTCTGTAGTTTTCTGTAAATACTGACTGATTTTTATGGTACTCATACAGTTTAAATTTTAATTTTTTCCCCAAGTCTTGGTTTCACAAATGGCCAGATTAATTTCTCTCAATTTCGCAACCCGTGTGTGTTCTTCTGTTTTCTCCTGTCTTTTTCTTTTCTGTTTGAAAGGTTGGTTTGCAATTTAAGATGCAGATGAAACCATATCCAGATCTGACAGTCTCTGTCTTTATCATAACCAAATTGTTAAAAGATTTTGAACACTGAAGGAAGAAACACCATTCATACTGGGGAGAAGCACACGTTTTCTCTCTGTGTGGAAGAGTCTGTGAAGATTCGTCTAAAATGTCAAAACACCAATGCAGCCACAGTGGAGAGAGTGTGGATTTTTTTTTCCACTCATCACAGCTGAAAGCTCACCAACTCAAATCGTGAATTTGAAGGCAGGCATCTGGAATTTGTTGTAAAATAATGGATGGGTCAAGTGTGCATGGCCTCATTAAGAGGTAAAGTGCTTTTCTTAGCTTAGGGATATATACAGAGAGAGAAAAAAATGTGTCTGCATGTAGCTGATGATGCACAGCCAGTTCTAAAACGGAAACGTGTATCAATTAACTGTGTGATAGGAAACCTTAGGCTTGTTTTGATGTTTTGGCAACGAGCTGGAATCAGCCAATTAGTTCGAACCAATGGGGAGTGCTGTCCATTTTAACCTTTGCATTACTGCTTCTGCAATCAGTCCTGATTGTTTTTTTTGCATATGTTGTCATTGACGGTGAAGTGTGTTGTGAGGCACAGATCTAGTAGTTTCATGTTGGCTTCTTTATTGAGGTTGTCGGTCTCTGGGGTGCCTGCCTACTTTATCATCTTCTCTCCTGCTGTCCTTAATGATATTGAGGAATTCCTGGGATGAGTGAATGTGAGTGGGTAGCATTGCCCACAAGGTATTTCAATTTGTTGTAGTTCATTGGCAAGTCTATATGTTGGTGTGCCTGATAGTGGGACAATGGGTCTGAGAGGGACCCCTGGTTTGTGTACCTTGGGGTGTCCATAGAATCGGGATGTATTGGATCCCTCTGGCTTCAATTTTTTTTTGGTAGTATGCCTTGTTGATGTCTCCAAAGTTGTGTAATTCGTTCAGAGTAATTGCAATCCAGTTCCTGAACGGTGATGCAATTGTATTACTGTTTAAAGTGGACATGCACATATTATTGATGAAAGATACTAACTCATGCATGATAGAATCTACGTGTGGATAATTGAGAAACAAGGAAGTAAGAGTGTTATATGGAGCACCAAACTGTAGTGATGATGTTGAGATGGCTTTAAGCAGGAAATCAGAGATGCATGTGGCAAAACAATATCTATCGTTGTCAGAGATGTTACTCTTCACACAGATATGGTGAATAAAAATAGCCACAATACCATGGATGGGCAATTAGTATAGTGTGTACAGGATGGTTTTCTTGATGAATAGTTTGTGGAACCAACGAGTGAAAAGTACATTTAGATTGGGGTATTTAAGGAATGAGAAATGAATAATCGACAATGTCATCGTGAAAGACCATTTGGGGATGAATGACCATAAAATAACAGAATTCTTCATGAGGTTGGGTATAATGGATTGAGAAATGTTTCTCACATGATAGTGATACAACAATGGCAAACATTCAAAGAGTGAATCAGTGAACGACAAAAAAATGTCATTCCTGTATGCTGCAAGAGGACAAGGAAAAAGAACAGCCAAACCATGGCGTAAGTGGCAAGTTAAAGTCAATGTTAGATGCAAAAAAAGGCATTCAGATTGGCAAGCAAACAAATAGATCTCAGAATTGGGACCGGGCTAGAAGTTAGCAAAGGAAGACCAAGAGATTAAATAAAAAGGGGAAGTTGAGTATGAGAGTAAACTTGCAGGCATGTAACAACTGACTGGAAACATTCTGTGTGTATATAAAGGGGAAAGGATTGGTTGTAACTAATATAGGTCTATTCCAGTCAGAAACGGGGGAATTTATAATGGCACAAGAAATGATTTTAGACAAATTGATGGGATCAAAAGCTCATACATTCCCAGTTGACTGAAAGAAGGGGTCTTCAAAATAATGGATGCATTGCTGGCTCTCTTCCACAATTTCTTTGACACTTTGACAGTCCCTCCAGACTACAGGGTAGTTACTGTAATCATAAGATTTAAAAGGGAAGAGAAAAACCCTTTAATTATGGACCAGTGAGTTTGAGATAAATCTTATGGAAGATGCACAATTCCATTGCCAAGAATTTTGGAGCACAGTACGCAGAATACAATAACAGAAGCAAACAGTCTCCATAGATTTGCAAAAGGGAAATCATTCTTGACAAATCTGATGACTGCCTTTCAGGATGTCACAAGTGGAGTTGATCATGGTGACCCAGTAGATGTGTTTCTTAGGTTTTATGAAGACCTTTGAAGAAGCGATTAGAGATTAATGTGTACGGTTGAAATGCATGGGATTGGGGTGAGTGTAATGAGTTGGTTATGAAACTGGTCAGCACGTTGTCAACGTGGATTCAAAGTAAATGTGTCTTTTGCCCAATGGCAGACAGTAACTAGTGGGGTATAACAGGGGTCTGTTCTTGAACCCCAGCTGTTCACAATGTCAGACAGTAACTCGTGGGGTATAACAGGGATCTGTTCTTGAACCCCAGCTGTTCACAATGTGCGTTGCTGATTTAGATGAGGAAACTAAATATAATTTTTCAAACTTTTTAGATGGCACAAAGCTGGGTGCATGCATGTTGCAGTGTGATTTGGAGAAGCTTTGTAAGTGAAAATTAATATTGGTTACGTTATATTTGGATAAATGTAAGCTTATCCATCTTGTAGCAATAAAAAAAACAAGGCAGATTATCGTTTGAATGGCACATGGGAGTGTCAATGAGACCAGAGGATCCTTGCGCACCAGTTGCTGACAGTAAGTGCACAAGTGCAGCAGGCAGTAAGGAAACAAATTATCTGTTGGCCTTCACAGAGTGAGGATCCAAATAAAGGAACAAGAATGCTTTGCTGCAGTTACACAGGGCCTAAGTAAGTCCACACCTGTTATATTGTGTACAGTTTTGGCATGCCTATCTGAAAAAAAGTGTTCTTCCTTTCGACGGCGTTCAGCACGTGTTTACCAACTTGACTCCTGGGATGGTAGGAATAACGTATGAAGAGAGATTGAGTCAGTTAAAATTGTATTCAACGGAGTATAGAAGAATGAGGGGATCACATTGAAATCTCCAAATTCCAAACAGGACTGGACAAGTTAGATGCAGGAAGGATGTTCCAATGATGGGGAATTACAGAACAAGGGGCTACAGTTTAAGGATATGGGGTAAATATTTTAGGACTGAGATGAGGAGAAACACCATCACCTGGAGAATGCCGGGAAGTGCATTCCTTTTTTCTCTCCCTTTCAAAATAAATTGATCTCCAGCTCTTGTTTTCACGGTCTCTTCCTGACACCACACTTGCTTAACAGGGACCCATTTAGGAAAAGCATCCCAAGCAGATAACAGACGTCTCATTTCATTCAGTCAAATGTCTCAGCTTTTACTTAAATTTTGATCTTTTGAGCTTACACCCGAATGTCTGTGAATAGCTTCAATATGACTATACATGTACATGTCAGCACTAGGAGCAGATATGTGCCATTTAGCCACTCTCGCCTGCTTGGTCATTAAATAAAATCATGTCTGAACTGAGTGTAGCTTCAACTCCACAAGCTATTTATCATAATAACCTTTTGACTCTCTTGTTGACCATCAATATATTTAGCATTCATATAAAAAAACTACCTCCTTCATCTTAGATAGCAGCCCACCAATGTTTTTTTGTTAATTTGTTTGTGGGATGTGAATGTTGGTAGCTAGCCAGCATTTATTGCCCATCCCTCATTGTCCTTGAGGGAGTGGTGGTGAGCTGGCTTCTTGAACTGCAGCAGTCTTAGTTTTATAATTCGCCCCACTATGTTGTTTGGGAGGGAATTCCAGAATTTTGACACAGCAACTGTGAAAGAATTGCGATACATTTCCAAGTCAGGATACTGAGCGATCAGCAGGGGGAATGGTGGTCATTGGTTTTCCTGTGTATCAGCTGACCCAAAACCCATTGGTGTAACTGAAGGTTGGTGGTGGAGGGGGTGGATGTTTATGGGTGTAGTGCCAGTGATGTGGTTTGCATTGTCTTGGATGGTCTCAAGCTTCTTCAGTCTTAACGCAGTTACACCCATCCAGTGGGAAGTTATTCCATTTCACTTTTATGGAAGATGGACAGGCTTTGGGAAGTCAGCAGGTGAGTTACTCACAGCAGTATTTCATCGGTTTTGACTCACACTTGTATTCACTGTGTATAACTGGTAAGTCCAGTTGAGTTTCTGGTAAATGGGATCCACCTGCATGTTAACAGTGGGGCATTTAGTGACGGTAATGCCATTGAATGTCAAAGAAATGTGATTATATTTTGTCTTATTTGAGAATGTCATTGCTTGCCATTTATATGTAGCAAATGATACCTGTCACTTGTTCGCCCAAGCCACGATAGTGTCCAGTTCTTTGGACTTGTATTCCTTTACTGTGTCTCCGAAATCTTCTCTCCCCACAAGGCAAGCATCATTTCTGGACGCTCTTTCTCTTTGCAGAGAAAAGAAAAGTAACATCTTAAAACAAAGGATAGCCGTGCTGATTTGATTTGTTCTTGGAGCTGTCATCTAACTCCTGTGCTAAGCCTGACGGACAGATTAAACACGGAAGATGTTTCCACTAATGTGTGGACACAAAAAAAAGATACGAGTCACAAATGAATTGATTGTACAATTCAGAAATCAGTTCTTTGACTGAGTATAAAACAAGAAGATATTGGAAATATTCAGTCTTGATGATAAGTCCCTGGCTTGAGAAAAAGAGTTAATTTTCCCTTTCTGTGGACTGATGCAGAGAAGTCATGTAATATAAAGTGCATTTCTCTTTCAACTGTTGCTGAATATTTCGAGTTGATTGAGTCTGCTTTTGTTTATTCAAAGAGTGCTGAGACAATGAAACTCATTACAGGAAGTGATTGACATCTCAGTCTCTTCTGAAGCTCGTGTGTAACATTTCACGCTTGCCTGAACATCTTAAACTACTGACGTATCAGCACAGTCACCGCACAGGAAGACTCTTCACACTTCAGTGTGAGAACGGATTTATTTAGTTTTCCTACCTGACATCGTTCAGCTTTGAAATTTGAAATGATTTTATCACCAATAAATGAATTCTTCTTGCGGCGAAATTCAAATATTCTACACAGGAAAGGTGTATATTTTGTTCACTTTATCCGTTGAGTGTGTGTTCATATCTCTTTGTTCTGCTGTTTATTAGAACCAGGACAGACAGGGACCATGCACTTGTATCAATGGATTCCTGTATCTTTCGTCCTGGCATATTCCTTCATATCTTCGTTGTATCAATATTGCTGCTCAATGGCAGCGTGTTTTTCCCAGCATTCTGGGTGGGAATGCATTTGCCCAGATGACAAAGTGTGGAGCTGGATGAACACAGCAGGCCAAGAAGCATTTTAGGAGCACAAGAGCTAATATTTCAGACCCACACGAGTTATCTCGGATTCACCAGCATCTGCAGTCCCCATTATCTCTGAATGTATACGCCCACTGGTGCGCGCGCAATCTGAAGCGTTTCAAACATGCGCAGTACCGGAGGCAAAGGAGAGCCGGAGGAATCGGATGAGGAACAGGCGCGGTAAGGATTTGAAAGGTGAAAATTAGAAATCAAGTGAGTGAGTATTCCACGAAGTGGGCGGAGAGGCTTTTTAAAATCTGACAGTAGCTACCGTCACTGAATTGAAAAATACCGACCCCGGTTTTGTCACGAATAGATTGGAATTGCTGAATTCCTTTGTTAGCCGAGGCAGGGCTGGGCGCCGCGAATGTTTTCTGAGCCGTGTGAGCCCGCCATCTTTATCCGGGGCCAACTGGAAGCGGAGAGTGCGCTTGTCCTTTACTTGTTGGGAACGGGGCGAGGGGAAGGCGAGCAGGATTTACGAACAGCAACTTCAAACCAAGAGAAATGCTTTTCTTTTTCTGTTCTGAATCTCTGTCCTGGATTGATCGTGATGGATTTTACACTCTTACAGATCAATGTCAGCAGAGGAATTTGGCCGACTTGAACCTCAGAAAGAGTGAAAGAGTAACTCGATTGATGAGTATCTGAATGCTATCAGCATCTGAATGTGGTAGCGTTCAGGTATGAATGTGTGTGTGTGTGTGCCTGTGGGAAAAGATTTGAGATATCAGAAAATGAGATACACTATCTGTGGTTAGATTACAGTTGATTAGCTGTTTTTAGTTCTCGGACTTGCTGTCAGGAACGGTCTAACAACTATGGAGTGGATGTAGCACAGATTCACCTGATTGATAACTGAATCTGTAGGTTTAGAATACAAGAAGGCCCATATTAAAAAAAATCAAAAAGTGCAAACCATTTAGCCCATGCCAAATGTCTGGAGCAATCCAGTCAGTCCTATTCCCTTGTTTTATCCCTGCACCTTTGCATTTTTCTCTCAAATGCTGATTCAGTATTTTTTTGAAATCAATCAACATCAAATTTGCTTTGACGAATTAATCTATTTATTACTTTCAAATATCTGTGCATGTGAATCCCTCAGACTCTGCACACTCTTTAGTGTTGTGTTATTGCCTCTTCCTATCCCTTCTGCTAAAACACATCACTTCATTCTGAGAGAGGTATCCCTGGAAATTGATTAATAAGAAATATTTTTGATCAAAGTCTTGGGAATATGATTAGTGACTGTCAGGGGAGTTACAGAGAAACTATTTCCACTGAGTGGGGAATTGACGACGAGCAGTAACAATCTGAACATGACATTAGTACCAGCATATTTCCAGGTCAAGTTTTCCAGATCCTTATAACTGTTTGATGGTTCAGGGACTGCAGAATTCCACATTCAATCTGGAAGATTGGAAAGTGTCAAATTGAAAGAAAGCTGCTGTGCGTTCAAGTCGTGCAAGCTTCATTAGAATGGCGCACTAGTCTATCAGGGCAAACTGGTACAAAGGATGATGTCACATGAGCTGGAGAGATAGCTACATCGAAGACAGGGTGTAGCAGTGGAAAGATACTTTTCAGAATGGAGGGTTTTGATTAGTGGTGTTCCACAGGAATCAGTGCTGGGACCTCTGCTGTTTCTGGTCTATATAAATAACTTGGAAGAACACGTGGCTGGTCGAATCAATAAGTTTGCGGACAATACAAAGGTTGGTAGAGTTGCAGATAGTGAGAAGGATTGTCAGATGATACAGCAGAGTATAGATAAATTGGAGTTATGGGCAGAAAGATGACATGTAGTTTAATCTGGACAGATATGAGGGGATGTAATTTGGAAAGTCAGGTACAGGTTTAAATTATAGAGTAAATGGCAGAACTCTTAGGAACATTGATATGCAGAAGGATCTGGGTGTGCAGGTCCACAGGCTACTGAAAGTGATGGTGCAGGTAGATAATTTAGTATAAAAGGCCTTTGGGATGACTGCCTTCATTGGAAGGTGCAATGGCGATATGGACAGGCAAGTTATGCTGCTGCTTTGTAGAACTCTAGTCAGGCCACACTTAGAATATTGCATTCAGTTCTGGACACCACATGTGGATGTGGATGCTTTGGAGAGGGTATAGAATAGGTTTCCCAGGATGTTGCATGGTTATGGGGGAGTTTAGCATTGAAGAAAGGTTGGAAAGACTTGGTTTGTTTACACTGGGACGCAGCAGGTTGAGAGGGTGGCCTGAGAGAAGTTTATAAGATTGTGAATGGCATGGATAGAGCGGAATGTATGAGACTTTTTTCCCCCAGGGCAGAGGGATAAATTACCAGAGGACACAAGTTCAAGCTGCAGGGGGAATGTGTGAAAGAGATAAGCAAGGCAAGCTTTTCACACAAAAGTTGCTGAGTTCCTGAAATGTGTTGCCACAGGAGGCAATGGAAGCAGACGCAGCAGCAGCAGTCAAGAAGCACCTGGCTGAATACATGAACAGGAAGGGAAGAGAGGAATGTGGATCCTGTGAATCAAGGCATTTTTAGCATGGAGGGTTAGAATGTGCAGGCATAGGCTTGGAGTGCTGAAGGGCTGGTTCCTGTGCTATGTTGTTCTTTGTTCTTAACAGAGGATTTTGTCTGGGTTGGGAAGCTAAAATGAAAGTCATGGCGCAGCTTGCAAACGGAATGGATTTTTTTTCTGCAGAATAATAGCCCAATCTGTATTTTCTATTCACTATGTGGTACAGTCCCCGTCATAAGCAGTGAGGACAGTAATTAAAATGTGTAAGGTACAAATGATTCATCATTTATTTTCTTCTTGCAAAACCTTGAAGATAGCCTGAAGAAAGATGTTATTTGCAGAGTAGGTTATATGATACAGAAAATCATTGGCAAAGTATTACATTCTAACTGAACTAGAGGCTAAAATAAACTCTGACTGTCAGAGTCCCTATTTTTTCAGCAGGTTTAATTTTTAATAAAATGCATTCTGACATATTGAGCAAGTCAATAATCTTTTCCAGTCTGAATCTGCTGCTCAGAGTCCTGGAAGTGATGGTTTTCCCATGCACCACCTGATCTTGTGTTTCTGTCTGGTGAGTTTGGGAGGTTGTTAGAATTACTGGCAGATGAATTAGATTACCTACAGTGTGGAAACAGGTCCTTCGGTCCAACAAGTCCACACCGCCCCTTGAAGCATCCCACCCAGACCCAGACCCATCCCCCAATAACCCACACACCCCTGAACACTATGGGCAGTTTAGCATGGCCAATCCACCGAGCCTGCACATCTTTTGACTGTGGGAGAAAACCGACACAGACAGAGGGAGAATGTGCAAACTCCACAGACAGTCGCCCAAGGCTGGAATCGAACCCAGGTCCCTGGTGCTGTGAGGCTGCAGTGCTAACGACCGATCCACCGTGCTGCCCATATGAAGCCCATCTCCATTAATGCTCTCCGTATTTCTCAGTTTTCCCACAAAGAACACCTTTATGCAGCCCCAGATTTGGCAGCCAGTTCCTTTCACTGAAGCTTAATACTGAACCAGTCCTATTGTTATAACAATCCAAGAGCTTTCATGGTCGCATTGTCCACTGTCTATCGCACAAATGATCAGATGTATTCAGTCCAGTTTTAAAGTTCTGCCTTTTTCTCTCTGGGCCACATTTCGTTCTTACTGTCTGTCATTCATTTTACAGGAAGTTGGAGCATTTGCAGTCAGTGAACTCAAATCTCGCTGCAGATTCTAACGAAATGTTGAATTCATCATGTCTTGAATATCATCAGGCTTTGATCATGGAAGCCAAAACCAGTGTTCGCACTGAGAAACCATGGAAATGTGAGGACTGTGAGAAGGAATTCAAATATCCATCTTCCCTGGAAAGTCATCAGTGTGGTCACACTGGAGAGAGACCGTTCACCAGCCCTGACTGTGGAAAGGGATTCATTTGATCATCCAGTCTGCTGACACACCAGCAAGTTCATATAAGAGAGAGGCAGTTCATCTCCTCTGAGTGTGCGAAAGGATTCACTCACTCATCCCATCTGCTGACTCACCGGCACGTTCACACTGGGGAGAGACCTTTAAAATATCCACACTCTAGGAATTGCGAGAAAAGTTCGAGAGAACTAATATCTCACATTAGTGAGAAACCATTCAGGTGCTCTCACTGTGCGACTCGGCTCAAGCGATCATCTAAACTCCCAATACACCAGCACATTCACACTGGGGAGAGACCGTTCATCTATTCCATATGTAGGAAGTGTTTCATTCACTCATCTGACCTGGTGAAACACCAGAAAGTTCATTCTAATGAGAGACCTTTTTCAATGTTCAGACTGCAGGAAATGCTGTAAATGTTCTGGAGAACTGATGTCCCATCAACATGTTCACACTGTTGAGAGCCCAATAAGATACTCTCATGATGGGACTGGGTACAGATGAATATGTAACCTCGCTGTACACCAATGCATCCACACAGGGGAGATACCGTTCACTTGCTTCATGTGCAGGAAGAGATTCGTCAGATCATTGTACCTGCTGAAACACGAGCAAGTTAATTCTGACCAGAGAATGTGGGAAATGGTATAAAGATTCTGAACAATTAGCCTCCATTAACTTGCTCACATTATTGAAATAACTTTGAATGTTCAGATTGCAGAAAATGCTTTAAAAGTCCTCAACAATTGATGATCCATCAATGTGTTGACACAGGTGAGAGACCGTTCCAGTGCTTTCACTTTCAAACTGGGTTCAGGTGATCATTTCACCTCATTGTATGCCAGTGATGTCAGACTGGAGGGAGGTCGTTCGCCTGCATTGAATGTGGGAAGGGATTCACTCAAACACCCGACAACCCCCCCCCCCCCCCCCCCCCCCCCCCAAAACATGAGTGAATTCACAAATAACCACAGTGGTTGCATTTTGCTATTAATTATGTTCAGTAATGAACACATTTCATTGTTGTCTGTTTCTACTGATGTTAAATTGACTTTCCTGAAAATATAGGTTTTTATTTTCTGAGTAAAAGGCAAATAAATTAGCTTTGTATTTAACACAAAACTTACACTTTGTTTTCAAATGTCCCAAGCACAAGTTAGTTTCTTTTGGCCTTCTTAACAAGAGGATTCAGATACAGGAGCAGGAACGTCCTTCTGTGATTCCACAGGTCTCAGTGAGCCCATAGCTGGATTCTTGTGTGCAATTTTGGTCTCATTATTCTTGTGGAAGAATGCTTTGGCTGTGAATGGAGTACAATGAAGGTTGACCAGAATGATTCCTGGGATGACAGGACTGACATGTGAAGAAAGACTGGATCAGTTAGGACTATATTCACTCGAGTTCAGAAGAGTGGTCTTTCATAGAAACAAAAGAATTCCGACAGGGCTCCACAGGATAAACAGAGGAAGGCTGTTCTCAATAAACAGGGTGTCCAGAACCATGACTTTTAGGATATGGGCATACATGGGAGCATAAAGATGGGATCCTAGTGTCTCTTTAACCTGTCATCGACAAGCTATTTAGGACTGAGATAAGAAGAAATTTCCTCACCTCTGGAATTATCTGCCACAGAAAGCACCTGAAGCCAAAACATTGAATGTATTTAAGAAGGATTTGGATATAATCCTTGGGGTGAAAGGAATCCAAGTATGGAGAGAAAGCAGGAACAGATGGATGATCAGCCACGATCGTGTTAAATGTTGGAGCAGGCTTGAATGACCAAACGGCCGACCTCTATTTTCTTTGTCAATGGTTATTATTTTCCCAAATACTTTTTCTCTTCTGATCAATATTATGGTTCTTTCCTCCCCTTTTGTGCTGCTGAACTACTTAATTTTTTTGTAATGTTGTAAGTGTTCCCTACTGTGAAGATTGATTAAAATTATTTGTTTAACTCCCCTGCTCTTTCCTGGCTCCTCATTATCACTGACAAATCTCATTCTCTAAGGGGCCGATGTTCACAGTTCTCTTCTCTTTTTATCTTTTGAAATACTTCATTGACCACAGTATGTTTTCTCCTGTTATGGTTATTTCCTCCCCTTTTTGCTGCTTGTCTATTTTTGTGTATTTTAAAGTTGCAAGAATGCCCTAATGTGAATATTGTTGGAAAGTATTTGTTTAACTCTCCTGCCCTTTCCTAGCTCCTCAATGTTACCCTTTACAAAGCTCATTTTATAAGGGGCCGATGCTCACAGTTCTGTCCTCTCTTTATTTATTGAAATAATTAATCAACCACAATACACATTGTTCCTCCATAATCATCTATAAGGCCTTGTGTGGTGGCATTGTGAGAGAGGCCGAGCCACAACAATGTACAACAGTTCAATAATGTCCAACTGTATGCAAAAAAGGCAAGTTTCATCAAAGCTTTTTGTCTTGCACATTTCGGTTCATTCACAATAAGCACCAATGGAAAGGGAGCAAACGTTTTATACTGTACTGACCTGGGCGAATAATAGACTCTGATTGGTCAAGGCATTGCAAAGGAAAATGCACCAGTTAGATGATGACCAAACTTTGTTTAAATTTCACGCAGACAGATTGACTCTGATTTTTCAAAGCATCACTGGAGACCTCAACTAAAGAAGGGCTGGCCCCTGTCTGGTTGAGTGGAAGGAGGTGTTATTAATATTAATTGGGCACTATTAATATTTGAGCACTGTAAGCACAAACTGGTTGGCTGTGGCTAATGCGTTATCTATTGTGAAGAGACAAAAGAAAATGCTGTTTGCCAAAATCTCCCAACCTTTAGGTGGAGGTGAGGAATGCTGCAGAATGTGATTGTTAATATTGTCTCCGAAGTGGAAAACAGGTGAACTGTTGCACTTAAGAAACAATTCCTGTGAAAGATAATGTGGGAACATCATGCTGGTAAGCCAGTCGCACATAGTGAGGGGATGGGCAGTGGGAGAAGACACAGTAAATGTATAGCCTGCAACAGAATCTAAAATACATGCATGATTGGAGGCAGTGGAAGTTTGACAATGGCAGAGAGGTGATCAAGGAAAGCAAGGGTCATAAAGCCATACAGATGGACCGAGTTATACAGATTTACAGCACAGAGTGTGCCGTCTGCCCACCATTCCGATGCTAGTCATCAAACATCAGTGAAAGAGAGCAATAGATGAACATGGATTCAGATCCCACAGCAAAGGTGTCACTCCAGATGCAGAGACATTGAACCTCTCCCAAATAACACAGGACAACAATAAAATCCTTAAATTATTAATGACTCATTAAAAAATATTTAGCCCTGAAACAGTCTTATTGATTACAATATTAAAATCTGCTGGAACCTGCAGCTGGAAAGATTTCAAAAGTTCCATGTCAGAGAATAGTTTCAAAATTAAGGAAATCCCTTGGAATCGAGTGATGTAACTGAGGTTACTCCGTGGAAATTCTATGAGTTAGTTTGTAAAATCAATCTCCATCAGCCAGAGCGAGCCATTCAGAAGAGATAATCATTTCAATTGATTTGAGTTTTGCTGTGTGTACCAGCCACTCTGAGCTCTGATAAAAGGAGTTTCAAAAATCCATCCATCAGTCCAGTACAGATGTTCACAACATCCCCTCTTCATAGCTCATGATGACTGACTATTCTCCCTGCTGTACAATGTCCCTCAGCGTGGCCAGCAGTCACTCAATTTGAGGATAGCGTCTCCTCAGGGCCATAAGTTTCTATCCTAGGTTTTCATATGAATGAATCAGTCTTCTCCATCCACCCAACCAGAAATTGGCCACTTGCTCGTGCTGCAATCCTAATGTGCCTGAATGAAACCTAGAAACAAAACCCAGGTCATTGCCGTTGAGAAAAAATAAGTAAATTAATAAACCATGTAATTAATAAATAATTAAATAATATAATATTGTAGATTCTATTAAGTTCTCTTCTAATCTGTCCTTCTATGTTCAATTACTTATGCACATATATACCCAGGTCATTCTATCCTTGCAACCCCTTTAGAGATGTACCCTTTATTTTATATTGCTGATGTACATTCATCCCATTAAAATGTGTGACCTGACACTTCTCCACATTGAAATTCATCCACCTCTGATCCACACACCCCACTAACTTTACACAAGTTTCCAGAAAATTACGAGAGGCATTGATTGAATGGAGAGTGAAGTATTTTCTCAGGTGAAAATGTCAATTACTATGGGACCTAAGTTTAAGCCAAAAGGGTGTATGTTTAAAGGAGATGTAAGAGGCAAGCGTTTAGACAGTGGGTTGTAAGTGCTTGGAATACACTAGTCGAGGGGGTGGTAAAGGTGGATATGAGAGATAGGTGAATAGGCAGAGAATAAAGTGATATGGATTGCACAGAAACAAAAGGTTTTTAGTTTCGAAAGGCATCATGTATCAGCACAGTCTTGGTGGCCCAAAGTACCTGTTCCTTTGCTGTGTTGTTCTTCTTTGTACCATTCTGCTCACATTTTTCTCTGTTTCCAAATCCTAACGTATGCACAAATATTGATCCTGTTCCCTGTAGTCCTATGTTTAGAGCATTAATATATATTTGGAAAACACAAGGGTCTCAACATTGCCACCGAGGGAATTTCAATAGATTCATTCAACTATCCCAAAAAATATCCAAAGCCACTGTTGTATTTCCTTTCTCTCAGCCAATTTTGTACATGTATTGTTATTGTAGTTATTTTCCCCAAATACATAAACTCACGGGTCAGCTCAATAACATTGAATCACATACTTTCTGGAAGTCTTGGACAAACATGAACTGTATTCCTCTGATCAACCCCATATTTCACACGTTGAAAAGAAAACGTAGGTCATTAACAGCAAGTTAACTAACATCATGTCTCCTGGAGAAATGTATGGCAACTTCCCATGAATTGACTGATCTTTGGCCATGTAACTCTTCATTTTGCCTTCACCGTTGCGTCTACAAGTTTCCAAGCACCCAAAGTAAATTGGCTTGTCTGTAACAGTTGGATATATTCTTGCAACTTCTGTTTAACAAATGACTAAACTTTGCAATTTCCCTGTATTCCAGCACTACTCTCGATAAACTTACAAATTCAGCAAAGTTTCTGATCGCCTCGAGCAGACTTTGAAAGTAGACATGGCGACCCCCAGTGAGACAGTTCTCATTCTTCCATGTGGCTCACGATCTCAGAAGATACCCATTTTGGAAAAGCCTGATTGGTATTTTCTTGCTGCTGAATACCACGGGATTGTTACAGCTCCACTTGTCTCACGTTCAAAGCCATTTTCAAAACTTAAACACAAGCACAAGACTGATGAATGTAGAAGGGGTAATGTGCACTGAGCATATTCATCTAACTAGTACATGGGAGCATAAAGATGAGATCCTTGTGCCTCTCTAACCTGTCATCGACAACCCCATCACGTTGTAACACCTTGTGTCTTATGTTCCTCCTGCTCGCTTTCCAGGTAAACATTGGATTTGCCATTGGCCTGCATTGGCATTGAGCACTAATTGACATTGGATCTGGCTGGGCTGAGGGAGGTGAAGGTGAGACAGGGCCAGAAGCAAAAAGAGATGCAAAATCGGGGTGTTGTGAATCAGTTGATTTCAGTGGGGACCGAGTGCTGTGATTTGCAGCCCGAGTTTCCCAGGAGTTACAGTGATTGGGCTCGTGTTTTTTTTAATTGAACGTTTTCCTCAAGCGTGACTTCCTTTTTGTAAACCATGCTGACTCTGCCTGGATCCGATCTGATCTGTACCACTCATAAACAAAACATTTTACTGTATTTCAGTACATGTGACAACAAATCAATCTGTGCATCCCTCTGTTTCCCTCTCGGTCTGTCTGTTGATCTCTCTCTGTGTCGGTTCTACACTTTTTCTCTCCCGGTGTACCATCCGCACTCTTCTCCAAGAGCAAAAGCCTGTAAGCCCATCACCATTCTGTTAAGCTAGCAATGGCCTGTCAACACATCTCCACTGTTCTACCAATGACCTGTGAACACGTCTGCATTCCCTTCTTCTTGCAACAACTTATTAACACATGACCAGTCTTTTCTTGTAGCTACAGCATGTGAAACATTCCCAATCTGTTCCCCCAGCAACAATCTGTGAGCCCGTTGCCACTGTATTGCCCGAGTCAAGGCCTGTGAGCAGATCCTTAGACGGTTGCCCTTGGAAAGGCCTATGAATCCATCCCCACTCTGATCCCCTTGCAACAGGCTCATACCCATCCCCAATTTCATTGCAAAAGACTGTGACCACATCTCCACTGTACCCCAAGCAACAACCTGTTGAACATCCACAAAATGTTCTCGTAGCAACAACGTGTGAACTGATCCTGCCTCTGTTCTCTTAGTAACAGCCTGTCAGCCAATCCCTACTCTCTTCCCCTAGCAACGGCCTGTGAAACCACCTCCACTCTGCTGCACTGACAACTGCCTGTGACCCCATTCCCAATCTGCTCTGCTAGAAACAGTCTGTGAAACCATCAATACTGTATCACTTGCACCAGCCTGTGAACCAATCCTCACGCTTTTGCCTTAGCACCAGACTGTTCAACCATCTCCACACTGTTCTCCTAGCAGTGACTTGGGAACCCAATCCCAATTTAGTTTTATAGCAATAGTCTATGATCCCATCCCCATTCTGTTCCTCTAGCAATGGCCTGTGAGCCCATCTTAATCTTGTTCCCCTCGCAATGATCTGTTAACCCACTCCCACTGTGTTCTCCTTGCAATGGCCTATGAACCCATCCTAACAATGTTACTCTAGCCATAGACTATAAACCCATCCCACACTCTGTTCTCCTAACAGCGATGTGTGAACGTATCCTGAAACTGTTCTCATAGAAAATGGCCTGTTAACTCATTCCCACACTATTATACCTAGGAATGGCCGGTGAGCCCATCCCCATTCTGTTGTGCTAGCATAGGCCAGAGAACCCTTCCTTAGTATGTCCCTGTGCAGCAGCCTGTGAATGCATCCTCTGTTCTCCTCACACCCCGCCTCTGTTCGACCAGCTATGGCCTTTGAACACAGCCCCACACTGTTGCTTTAGCAATGATCTAGTGATGCATTCCCACTCTGTTCTCCTTGCCTTGGCCTGTGAACCCATCTTCATTCTGTTACCCTAGCATTGCCCTCTGAACCCATCCCCATTCTGTTACCCTAGCATCAACCTGTGAATTCATCCCGATTCTGTTCTCCTTTTAACAGCCTGTGTACAGTGGATAGGGGGAGATTTGAAGGATGGAGGGGAGATGGGGATTTATAGAAAGCTGTGAGAGAGACAAGAAGCTGGGAATATGGAGGCAGAGAGGAACGCAGTGAAATCTGTGGGATCAGACTGTGCAGCAGCCCCATTTTTGTCCCTTTGTCTCCCCCAAGCCCCAGCCCAGGGCTCACCCCCTTGTGGTCCAAACTCCAGAGACTGCCTGAGCCCCATAATTCATTTTCCCTGTGAGCATGTGAGTGTGGAATTGAACGACAAGGACACGGGATGGTTGATTATAATTCTCTCGGTCTCGCTCTCTCTGGTCCCAGCTCCTGTCTGACGATTCCTCACGGCAGAATGATTTGATTCTCTCTGACTCTGCATCATCCCGAGTTTCAGCTCCTGAATAAAATCACCGTGGGGGTGGAGGTAAGACAGAGAGAAATGAAAATGGATTAAAATTTTTAAAAAACACCGAAAGCTCAGCAAAATCGCACCACTTGCTGCTTCAGCAATGTGAGACATTCCCCACCCAGCACAGCAAGATCCCACTGCTGGTTGTCTGAACACCCACAACCTCACACTCTCCTCACCTCACCCCACCCCGCCCTCCCCACCCAAACACCAGCACAGCTCCTGATTTTAAACCCAGGGAACAGGGAACAGGAAGATGTCTCAAACTGCCTCAGGGCTGTCCCAGTGTTTCTGTTTGAGGGGAAGGGCAGGAGAGATATTTACTCCAGGGCTGGGATTCACACCCCCTCACACATCCCCCATCCCCACTCCCAGAATCTGTGTGCCTTACTCTGTCTGCAAGCTTCAGTGTCAGGTATCTCCCCGCCTGCCCCAGCACAGAGAGAGAGACAGAGACAGAGGTGCCTTTTTTGGGGGGAATGGTTATGGGGGAAGAGAGAGCAAAAAACAGACAGACAGAAATTGATCAAATTAGATTGAAATAAAAATAAACAGAAACAAAGGCAATCCTGCCACTGACTGACATCCAACATTTCCCCATTTCATCAGCATTTTCCCTGGGGTTTTGAGAAATGGAAGAGATTTCAACTGGGATCAAGGGGCAGATGCTTTCTGACTGCCCTCAGGGTTTATTTTCTTAGAGGCTGGACAGAAACTCAGTGGTGGGGAGTCACTCCCCAGAACATGCCTCTCTATCTCTCTCCATGACCCCACTCCAGCTTGTTCTCTGATACTCCAGTGAAGCAGTAACAAACACACAAAGAAATGACCAACGCTCCCCTCTGTCCCCTCCCATTCAGCAGGCACAAACCCCATGCCCAATCCACCTGGGATTGGTGCTGTTTCTACATGAAATGTTAATGATGAACCTTCCAAAGTGTCCAGTCACCTGTCTCTCTCCCTCCCCGCCTCTGTCTCTCTCCTTTTCTCTGCCCCTATCCATTGATCCATCTCTGTTGATCGATTCTCAAGCAGGAGAAAGTCAATGTCCCTCACACTCTCCATTTCCTCCATGTTTCAATAGCAATGCCCTCTCCTGCCTCATGTTTGCCATGTGCTCCCATCTCCCCGCTGTGTCTTGTGGATATTTGCAACGTCAGTGTCACATTTTGGAGGTTGAGGGGGTGACGGGAGGTGGGGTGGGTCTGGGCTGGGGGTTGGTGAGGAAATTAGGGATGACACACCCACTCACCACACTCACTATCAGGGCGTCAGCAGACTCAGCCCAGGGCACTGTAGAAAGCCTTGCATCACACACGAGGGTGACGTGCAGGCTGCGGTGGTGCACAGTAAGATCCCACTGGCAGCTGTGTGTGGGACTGCTGAGGGACTCCCTCAACACCTTGTTGGAGCCCGCCCCTCCGCCACGGGCTGCAATGTTAAAACAGGCCTCTCCCCCACTGAACCCACCAGCAAATATTACAGTCTCCCATTTCAACTTGGAGCTGGCTCAGACTGAACACGGGAGTTAGCCTCTCACCACCACCTCACCAGCTTCAGCTGTATTCCTTTTCCCTCCAACACTCCCATCTTCACACCACCCCCACCACCACACTCCCCGCTGTGCAGGATCCCACAAACAGCAAAATGTGAAAATGGCCATACGTTGATGGAGGAGCTTAACTCATCCTGAACACTGGCGTAGAGGGAGTGCAGGGTGGGTGGGACATCAGACCCTGCAGTTTCTGCCCCTTTCTAATGCTGAGCCCGTCCCCTGTCCCAGAGCCTGCACTGATCCCCCAATCCTTCACTCTCACCCCTCCCAGAGATCAGAATAAGGTCCCAGTCAAAGGGAACAATTCCCTCCATTTACCCCCAAACTTCACAGACGGGCCGAGAGGGGCCAAGAGGTGGGATTGGAACACGGGGTGGCGTTAGGAGGTCGTGGGATCCTACTCCTCCCTTTCCACATCCTGGCACCCCCACCCTACCCACCCACCTCTCCATTAAAATGACAAAAAGTCCAGGGAAGTCTTTCCCAGATATTCCAAGATGAAATGCAGGAAAGAAAACAGTTTGATGGATGGACAGGAGTATCCAGCTCACCCCACCCCTCCCTCTCCTATAGCCTTCAGCTCGCCAATATACTTCATTCGAGTGGTGCCTGTACCTTCCATTTATTGCTTGCTGCCACGTGGCCCCATCTGAAACACAGATATGACTCACAAAACTTCACATAGGGTTAGGATTCCTGATCTCCCCCAGCCCTCCCCTCTCCCCATCCCCATACACAACACCCAGAAGGGGCTCAAGTTGGAACGAATAAACAACTGCACAGCAAGATTCCAATGACTAGCGACCCCCTACCCCCAGCCCTTGTATCTATTCCCCACCTCCCATACATCCCCACCACCCTCTCCCATTGCCCTCCGATCTCACTCCCATCCCCGCCTTTCTAAGCTTTTCCTCTCTGACTCCATCTCTCAAACCCCCCAACACTGTCTCTGAATTATACCTCTGTGTCTGAAATGTTGTCACCCCTGCCATTTAGTAACCCTGACCTGTCACACTGCGGCATTGACTGTCTAAAATGGTGGGACGGTCTGGAGAGAGTGGTGGGAGTGGGGAAGCCCTAAACTGAGGAATGGCAATGGAGAGAGGGAAAGGGGGAAGAGATAAAGTAAGAGAGAAAGAAAGAGCCAGAATATGGTCAGAGAGAAAGTGAGGAAGACCCCAGTCTGAGGAAGGTGCGTGGAGAAGGAGATGGACAGAGTGAGACAGAGAGACAAAGAAAATGTAATAGCAAAGGCTCTGTAAGCAGCATTTGGACACTGGGCATCTTGTTGCAATGTAGGCCACACTGCAGGTAATTTGGCACACAGCAAGATCCCACAAGCAGCAGTATGACTGCAGACAGATTGTGTGTCTCACTCTTGCTGGTTAAGGGCTCAATTCTGGCTCCAGGCTGACAAAGAGGGAGCAATCTTGCTATTTGTGAAGTTCAACATACTTCTCTCTTTCTCTCTGTGTCTCTCTCCCCTCCACCTCTGATATCTCTCTCTCACTCTCTCTTTCCCACCTCTTTGTGTGTCACTCTCTCTCCCTTCTAAATCTCTTATCTTTCTGTCTTTGTTCCTCTCTCACTTCCCTCCCCGGCCCCTCATCTCTGATCTTTTTTTTCTCTCTCTCCCAGATTTAATCTTGTGCATTGTAATCTTTATCATTTAAAACGTTTTTGACCTTGATATTTGAGGATATTCTGTTTTTCTAAACGGGGGCACTGTTTCCCAGCATTCTGTGCCAGTAATGCTGCAGGCCATTGATACACAGTGTGATTCCACAGGTCACCCCTTCCTGCTCCAAAATGTGTTGAATCACAATTTCCATTCAGGGAAGGGGCTATCCGTTTCTTTGGGACAAAAATCACCCCCTCCATCCCAGGATGTAATTTGGTGGATGGCACTTTCTAGAACAAAGTGATTGGAGCTGGGCAGTGAAGAGATATTGGAGACTCCAGTTCTCTCCCCGACAACATGCCCCCTCCCCCAGACCCTGTCTCCGTTTCCCAGCACAGATACAGAGACACATCTTGTCCCTCTATCCCTCACTCCCTCCGGCTCACTCTTTTTGTCTGCATCTGTGTTTTTTGTGAAAAAAAACTTTGTATTGCAAATTATTTCTAACTCCCTCACTGTTTCTGTTTGTTTGAAAAAAAACAATGAGAGGAAACTGGAGGGGGTTCAGGAGAGGAGACAGGGAGAGAAAGACTGAGATGCCCTCGCAGATACTCAGGGGATTGAAGTAAAATGGCCAAATAATGTTTTTGTTATGTGGTTATCAATTTTTTTCATCCTGGCCTACACACATCACATGTTACTCTGAAGTGAGAATGAGTCTTTGAAGAGAGTTTCACATTTATGGTTTTAATTTACTGTTTGGGGAGTCCTGTCTGTCAGACACTCCCTGGGAGGAGAATTAACATGTTTGTGTCAAAACCCAGGCTTCTTTCTTTAACCCCAGGATTCAAAAGGTTTTAAAAGTTACCTGGAGGCTCCGAAAAGAAAACCAGGCTACCACAGAGGAATTCAAATCTTGAGTTAATAAACAAATACAACTCACATGGGCCCTGCGGTCTGCAGCCTGTTGAACAGGCCGCTGGCCAATGCCTGAGCCCCACCCCTCCTCGCTGTGGAGAAAACCTGGGTCCATGGAAAGGATTTCTTGTCCCATTGTAGTTTCAAAATAAATGGACAGAGCAAGAGGGGGAAAATTATTGGAACTGGAAAGGAAGGACATTGTTAAAGAAATCACACAGCAAGAGGTGGGGTTTGATGTCTCTCCTTCACACAAGCCATCCCTTATCAATGCCAGGCTCTGATTGAATTGGTGAAAACTTTGGGAAATTTCAATCCCAGACCCATGAGGCAGGGTTAAAAGGAGGAGATCATCGAGACAGTTGCATTGCTGCAGGCCCATGAGGCAGAGCAAGATCCCACTGCCAGCAATGTGTCTGGAACAAGATAAACTCAATCTTTGTTATGGAATATTGGTTAAATCGTAAATGTTTTCTGTATCCCCAGGCACTACCATGATAGATACTTAAGAATCTCAAATATGTCTCCCTCCCTCCCTCTCCCTTTTCTCCTGCCCCTCTCCCTGTTGCAAGTCTATCTGTCACTCCCAATGTTGACTTCACATTCTCACATTATTATTCTGACAACAGAACATGCTTTTTGTGAGATTTCACATTTACAGTTTTAATTTCCTCCTTGGGGAGCCCTGACACATGTTTGTGTCAAATCCCAAGGCCCCGATTACTTTAACCCCAAGCTTCAAACCCCGGGGTGCAGCCTGTCCAATAAGCCTCAGGATGATGCCCCCTTTGGAGAAAGCCCTTGTTCTATGCCTTGTGGGCCCCAAACGCTTCCCCTTTGGTTCTTCAAAAAAAAAACTGGTCCCTTTGGAGAAAAAAAAGAGACAGCATTAGTTGCAAGGCAAAGCAGAGACAGTGCAGCAAGATCCTGGGTTTTCCTCTCTGTCACACAGACAATGTCTCAGCAACATCTGAACACAAACATATCAGGTGATGAGTTGAGTTTCCATGCCAGTCCCTTTGTAAAGCTTTGAAATGGTGGGTTACCTGATTAAAACAGCCACTGCCTGTAACAATGGCACTGGGGCATTTAATACACAGCAAGATCCCACATGCAGCAGTGTCCCAGCAGTCAGATAATCTGATTTTATTCCCTTCTGCGATGCTGGCTCAGTTTAATTATTTCCTGTGACCCCAGAAACTGACATTACAGTTAATTCACAATCTCAAATACTCTCCCTGGCTCTCCTGTTTGACCTACTCTTTCAATTCTTCAAATCCTTCTCTCACTGTCACATTTTATCACACTGCCCTCCTCCATAACCCACATTAAACCTCAGGGTCAGAAAGAGACAGGACTCATATGGGCCCCTCACGGGGTGCAGTGGGAACAGGCATCAGGCCAATGTTGTCCCCCTCTGGAAGTTTTTTTTTGCAAAGCTTTCCTGGCCCCAGACATTTTGGATCTTCACATTGTAACTTTCCAAATCAGAATTTCCTGGGGATAAAAGAGAAAAGATTAGTTGAAAGCGGGAGCTACAGCATTTTGCAGCAAAATTACACAACAGGAGGCCAGGCTTATCTGCACTACCCCACCTCCATGGCATTACAAAACATCATAGCAACATCAAACTACCAAATAAATCATAAGGTGGTAATAAACCAGAGGTTTAAAATAATAATAAACACACATACACACACAATCTCAACCAAACAGGGAGAGCTGCTCACTACACTGTGTCAGGATGAATCTGATACATTTCTCAGTGAATGGTTTGCAGACTCCACCTCTGACTCATTGCAATGTCGCTCAGTCTGCTCATTAGGGAGGCCTCTGTGTGATAGAGATGGTAATTCCCCAGATTGGAGTCTTTTGTTGGATTTTCCTGGTCATTGAAATGTTAATTCTCCAGCAGCAAAGCTTTACCAACCCTTGTTCTTTGAAACCCTTTTTAAAGGTGTGTTAGTTCTGTCAGTGCAGTTTGAAAATATTTAACATTGGTCTCATAATAGCACCTAAGAGCCTGACCGCAGACGCCCCAGGAGACAGGAATGGAAATACAGTGGGGATATTTGCTGAGGATCTCTCGGGATTTTCCTGCTGTCAGTGTGGCTCCCAGAATCAAACTCTCTTTCTCACCCTCTTCTGCCCTGTCTCTCCCTGGCCTGCACTACAGACAGTCATTTCAAACTTGACATTCAAAACTTTGTTTCTTCTCCTCCTCCTGAAAATGTCAGTAGAGTTTGAGAATTTAAAGCATTGATCATATCTCTGCCCCTCAAACACCCACATTTCCCCATCTCTGCTCCCACTTTTCCCCCGGCACAGGACTGTGGAGAACATGGGTGCACTTTAAGACAACAAAATGTGAGGCTGGACGAACACAGCAGGCTAAGCAGCATCCCAGGAGCACAAAAGCTGACGCCTCGGGCCTAGACCCCTCACCAGAGCCTTTGGGAGCACTTTATCCAGGTTTTGCCAAGGGGCGTAGTCAGTGAGGTTCTGAGCTCAAGGGGTCAGCATGTGTGGGTGTGTGTGTGTGTGAGCGTGTATGTGTGTGTGTGTGTGTGTGTGTGTGTGTGTGTGTGAGCATGCAAGTATGTGCATGTACATGTGAGCGTGAGCGTGTGTTTGTGTGTGTGCACGTATGTGCATGCACCTGTGTGCATGTGCGTGTGTGTGTATGTGTGTATGTGTGAGCGTGCATGTGTGTGTGAGTGTGCACATCCATGTATGTGAGCGTGCACGTGTGTTTCAGAGCGCATGTGTAGTATGAGCACGTACGTGTGTGACCACGTGTGTGTGCTCACGTGCATGCATTTGTGTGTAAGTGTGCACGTGTGTGTATGTGAGCATACACATTTGTGTGTGTGTGAGTACATGCACGTGTGTGTGTGTGTGTGTGTGTGTGTGTGTGTGTGTGTGTGTGTGTGTGTGTGTGTGTGTGCGTGCGTGCGTATGTCAGACAGTCCGACAGGACAACAACAGATTCTTCAGTCCAACCAGTGCACGCCGAACATAATCCCAAACTAATCTAGTCTTATCTGCCTGCCCCGGCCCAAATGTATTTTAAGTGATACAAGTGTACTCACACACACCTCTTACTCAGGATATTTATTCCACACACTTACCACCCTCTGTGTAAAAACCTTCCCCCTCATGTCTTCTCTAAATCTTTCTCCTCTCGCCTTTAAAATTGTGTCCCCTAGTCTTGAAAGTCCCATCCTAGGGAAATGACAGCTACCATTACCTCTATCTATACCCCTCATTATTTTATAAACTCCTTATCAGGTCACCTTTAAACCTCCTACGCTTCAGTGAAAAATATCCCAATATATCCGGCCATTCTTTGTCCCTCAAATCGTCCATAATCAGCAACATCAAGGTAAATCGCGTGTGCGCGTGCGGGTCTGTCTCTGTGTGTATGTGCACGCGTGTGTCTGCGCACGTGTGTGCCTCTGTGTGTCTGTGTGCGTGTGAGTCTCTGCGTGTCTGCGCACATGTGTCTCTGTGTGTTTGCGCATGTGAGTCTCTGTGTGCGCGCGTGTGAGTCTCTGTGTGTCTGTGTGTCTGCGCGCGCGTGTCTCTGTGTGTTTGTGCGCATGAGAGAGAGAGACCCAAAGACAGGCTCTGTGTGTGTGCGTGCATAAGAAAGAAAGACCATGCATGTGAGTGTGTCTATTGGACTGCAAAGTTTGTGATAATGATTCCATCCTGTAATTTCATTATGTGACTGTCTATAAATCATGTGTTTCTTCCCCTGCCCCAGTAAAGGGTCTCAAACATACTCAGTCCCTTACTCTCAATCACACACACTCTCGTGTGTGCAGACGCTCTCACATACAGTCTTGTACATACACACATGCACACACTCACATATATTCACAGGGACAAAAAGAAAGAGAGAGACACACACAGAATGACACAGAAATGGAGAGAGAGAGAATGATTACTCTTGTAAATGTATCAGCAATTAGACAATTTATATAGCGAGGGTGGGAGAGACACAGATTTTCACAGGTTTTGAGAGAGACAGAGAGAGGATGACACAGAGAGGTGTGGTGACAGAGAGAATCACAAATAGACACAGTGACAGGGCAGAGAGAACCACAGATAGACGCATGGAGACAGAGAGAGAGAGAGAGAGAGAGAGAAAGAGAGAAAGAGAGAGAGAGAGAGGGGGAGAGACATAGATCGACACAGACTCAGATAGAGCAAGAGAAACAGATAGAGACAGGGTCAGAGAGATAGATACATAGGCACCATGGCTCAGTGGCTAGCACTGCTGCCTCACAGCACCAGGGGCCCAGGTTGTCTCCCATCCTTGAGTGACTGTGTGAAGTTTGCACATGGTCTCCAAGTCAGCGTGACTTTCCTCTGGGTGCTCAGTTTTCCTTCCACGGTCCAAAGGTGTACAGGGTAAGTGGATTGACCACGCTAAATTGTTCAGCAATGTATATAACAAATGGGTTATGGGGGTGTGGGTTTTGGTGGGAGGCTCTGAAGGATAGTATAGCCTTATTGGGCTGAATGGCCTGTTTTCACACTGTAGGGAATCCATGAATGAAAGAAACAGATATACACAGCGACATAGAGAGATTACTGATATACATAGGGACACACACAGAACCACAGATAGACACATGGAGCAGAGAGAGATTATCACACTTATGAACCGATCACAGAGACATCGCAGCTACATTCAGCAACATGGAGTGAGATTCACAGAAAGAGAGACAGACAAACAGATTCACAGAGAAATGGCATGAGACAGATAAAGAAAGAGACAAAGCTAAGATGAAAACGATGACACTGTTATCACAAGGAGAAATGGAGACTGAGACAGACACTCACTCCCCTTTACCATGAGTACAGGGGGACAGAGTTGTACATCATTTAAAGGTCCCTGCAGGGATCACTCAGGATTATTCAGCATCTCCTTCCAAAAATGATCTTCCATAACAGCACCCACTATTCCAGATTGACTGCTTTCATCCTTTTGGGAACATCCCCATCCCCATTCTCTGCTCTCAAACACAGAGCACACTGATTCCGAACGATATTCCCATTGCAATGCTGTCGCTGGGTCTGAACCCATGAAGTGCCACCCTCACAACACTGTGGGTGAGCTCCATCTCATGGACTGTAAAGGGTTCGCACCCTGACTGATTGTCACTCATATTCCATGAATGAAATAGAAGAATATTGGACACTGGAGAATGAGAATAGACAATAGACAATAGACAATAGGTGCTAGAGTAGGCCATTCGGCCTTTTGAACCAGCACCACCATTCATTATGATCATGGCTGAGCATCCACAATCAGTATCCTGTTCCTGCCTTCTCCCCATAACCTTTGATTCCACTATCTTTCAGAGCTCTGTGCATCTCTTTCTTGAAAGTATCCAGAGAGTTGGCCTCCACTGCCTTCTGGGGCAGACCATTCCACATATCCACCACTCTCTGGGTGAAGAAGTTTTTCCTCAACTCTGTTCTAAATGGCCTACCCCTTATTTAGACACAAAGACAAGGAGACACAGATGCTGAAAGCTTGCCAATGACTCACTGCTATGCCATCTGAGTGCATCTCCCCCACAGTCTCATTGTGCCCAGTTCCCACTTTTCAGGAATGCTGGGGAATAGTCAGAATAACAACTGCAGCCTCATTCCAGTGAAAGAGCTCATTTACTGCAATCCTGGATAATCGTAGGGGAACTCTCAGCACACAGTCTCCAGCAGATCCTTCAACACAATCACAACATTATAATCACAGGGACAGAGACAGTCACAGAAACACACAGGTACATAAGAGGCAAACCATGAAATCCGAAAGGACAGAGAAATAGGCCTCATCGTATGATCAATACTGCTCACACACAAACTCAGCTGAAGTCCAGGGCACCCAGGTTCAAATCCAGCCACGACTGAGGGTGGAATTTAAGTTCAATAAAGAATTCAGAGCTGAGAATGCAACAATGATGTTGAACCCATTGTCACTGTTTGCGAAAAAGAAAACACTTGATTCAGTAATGCTCGTTGTCTGGTTTGGCCTATCATGGAGTCCAGGCCCACAGCTCTCTGCACAGTCAGTGATGGGCAAGAAATGCGGGCCTGTCCAGAAATGTTTCCATCCCAGATGTGATTAAAATAAATAAGCACCGGGGCAGAGAGAATCAGAGACACGGTAGTGAGAGAGACAAGAGAAATATATACATGGGGATAGAAAGAGACAAACACATTACAGGTCATGTCAGAAACTGAGGATCACAAATGCACACAGGGACAGAGAGAGACACAGGTCTACTCAGGAAGAGAGAGAGAGAGAGCTAGAGATAGACATGCACACATGGAAAGACACACACACAGATTTGGTCTGAAGTTGCTCTGTGGGGTCTGAGGGACACTCGATGGGCCAGCTGTCATTCCCCTTCACTACCTGCCCTCAGAAAGGTGATGGTGGTTGGTTTCACTGACACAAAGCAGTCCAACTAGTTTAGGGAAGGCCAGAGCGTGAGTTAGGAGGGAGTTCCTGGGTGAGACACAGTGCCAGGGAAGGAGCAACCATCTTGATCACAGTCAGGACATTGTGCCTCTTGCAGGGACACATGCAGGTGGCTGGCAGATGAATTCCAAGTGCTTCTGTCACCTGGTCATTTTCGGTGGTGAGGCGTCACATAGTTGCTGGGAACGAGTGCAGGAACGTTGTTTCCATTGTTATTGCTGTGGGACACAATCCTGACCCTCTGCATTGAAGAAGAGAGAGAGAGGATGAATATACTTGTAAATGTCACATCAGTTAGAGAGTTTATGTAGTGAGGGAGGGAGAGATATTTGTAGATATTTGGGGCGGCAGGGTGTGGTAAGGGAGAGAGAGAAATCGGGACAGAAAGGGAGAAACACACACACACACACACAAAACGATTGAGTGAGAGACAGAGGGAGATACAGAGACAGAGGGAAATTGATAGACCCAGTGACAGAGAGAGATCATCACACATGAACTGAGACAGAGACAATTTCACAGCTGCATTCAGGGATATGGACAGAAATGTACAGGAACACACAGGGACAGAGAGAGACCAAAAAGATTCACAGAGGGACAGAGAGAGAGAGAGCACAAGATAGAGAGCAAGAGTCACAAATGTAAGATGAAGATAATGACAGATTTACGCAGGGACAAATGAAGAATGAGAGCAACACCCTTCACCATCGATTCAGAGGGACAGAGTTGTGCTTCATTTCCAAGGACCTCCAGAGATCACTTTGGATTATTCAGCATCTCCTTCCAGAAATGGTCTTCCAAAGCAGCACCCACTACTCCTGAGTGGACAAGAGCAGTCCATGCCTGTAACATGACCATCTCCAATCTCTGCTCCCAGACACAGTGCACACTGGCCCGAATGATATGCCCATTCTGACACTGTCACTTGTCTGAGTCCAGGAAGTGCCACCCTCACAATGCTGTGGGTGAGCTACACCGCATGGGCTGCAAAGGGTTCAATCACTGGCTAATGGCCACTCACATCCCATGAAGGAACTGGAAGAATATTGGACACTGGAAGAGGGGGACAGAGAGAGAGACAAACACACAAGGACAAGGCGAGGTTCAAAGATACACACAGAGACGGAGAGCGCGAGCGAGGGAGCGAATCACAGACCGGGTCTGAAGTTGCTCCATGGGATCTAAGAGACACTCGATGAGTCAGCTATCATTTCCCTTTCCCACCTGCCCTCGAGAAGGTGATGGCACTCTGCTTTGTTGAGCCAGTGCAGTCCATCTATTTGAGGGAATGCCACAGTGTGAGTTAGGAGGTAGTTCCTGGAAGGGGCACAGTGCCAGGAAAGGAACAATTCACCTTGTTCACAGGCAGCATGCTGTGCCTCTTGCAGGGGCACATTTAGTTGTGAGGTGGGTCCTTTCTCTGCCCTTCTGTTGCCCTGGTCATTCTCAGGGTGTGTAGGGCGGGCAGGGCAGGGTCACATAGTGGCTGGGAATGAGTTTTGTAGTGTGGCTTCCATTGTTTTTGCTGTGGGACTCTTGTCTGACCCTCTGCTCTGAAGGAAGAGAGAGAGAGAGAGAGAGGACGATTACACTTGTAAACATTACATCAATGAGACAGTTTATGTCGTGACGGAGGGAGAGACACACACAGATAGTCACAGGGTGCCATGAAGACTCAGACCCAGGGATAGAGATAGAGATATACACATAGCAAATGGGAGAAACGCAGAGAGAGGGAGAGAGACAGACAGATAGACAGACAGACAGACACATGCAGAATCACAAGTAGACAAAGAGAAACAGAGACACAGATAGGCACAGAGACAGAGACAGACAGTCACAGATTAACATCAGGACCAACACTGACACAGGGCCGGGGGTGTGGGGGGAGATATCGTCACATGGAGACAGGCAAAGGGTGACAGATAAACACAGGTACAGAAACAGAGAGATAGAGTCTCAGATGGACACAACAATCAAGATGGAGACAGATAAAGACATAGGGACAGAGAGAGAAAGAGACAGACACTGTCTGTGTGGAGTTGGCATGTTCTCCCTGTGGCTGCGTGGGTTTCCTCCGGGTGCTCTGGTTTCCTCCCATGTGCTGGCTGGGTGGATTGGCCAAGCTAAGTTGCCCATAGTGTTCAGGGATGTGTAGATTAGGTGGGTTGCAGAGAGATGTGTCTGGGTAAGATGCTCTGAGAGTCGGAGTGGAGTTCTTGGGCCGAAGGGCCTGTTTCCATACTGTAGGCATACTCTGAATTCTATGGAAACAGTGCTAAGTGATCTCTGATGGGAATATTGGAAACAATGCACGGCTCTGTCCTTCTGAACAAATGGTGGAGGGGTGGAGTTATAAAGGTGTTACACGCAGTGTTCGCCTTATTCTCCATTTCTCCCTGCCTAAGGCTGTCATTGTCTTCATCCTACATTTGTGACACTGTCTCTATCTCTCGTTCTCGCTCTGTCCTTCTGTATCCTCTGTGAACCCGCCCGTGCTCTCCGTCCCTGTGTGTTCCTGTGTATGCGTCTCCATAATCCCTAAATGCAGCTGTGAATCTTTCTCGATCTCACTTTATATGTGTGATGATCTCTCTCTCTGTCCTTGTCTATAAGTGACTCTGTGACAGAGAAAGAGAGAGACGCAGATCGTCATTCGGACAGACAGACAAACAGAGACAGATAGACACAGTGACAGAGACAGAATCACAGATAGACAAGAAGAGAGAGATCATCACACATTTCAAGTGAGATCGAGAAAGATTCACAATTGCATTTTGGGATTATGGAGAGGCATGTGACTGAACATTACTTTCTGCAGATTAAAATATTCTCTGAATCAGTAATCTCACAGAATTACAGTCAAAGGATAATGTGAACTTGGCAGATTCATAATGAAACAACCACCTGTATAAAAACAGCTCATAATAAAGGCACTGAATCCTCAATCTGACAAGCAACACAGGTATCATCAGTTTTACAGGTAGAGATCAGAATTGTACAGCAAATCTTACCAGAAAATGCTGATGATGATGTGTGCTAGAAATTTTTCTCAGGGAAATAACTTTGTGATCTGCCACTTATTCGCTCAGAAATGATTCTGTGTTTCATCTATGAAAAGCAGGTGTATAGTTTACTGGCCGCCTGATTTACAGACAAAGGAAAGCTGATCGAGTAAATTACACTGTTAGTGACAGTCCATCGCACACAACAACAAGAGCTTCTTGCACTGAGAACAGAACAGATTCTCGTTAAACAGACGCACATCCCAAAATGAAAATCTGCTGCTTTGACCAACATGCTGCCTATTTGAACAACATAAACATGTTGCCAATATAGTGAGACATTTGAACTGCCCGATACAACTGTCATGTCTTTCTCAATTCAATACTCACTGTTTCTATGTATTTTTCAAGCTATTATGAGTTTTGTGTGCATAATTAGTTCCTGGGACAATCTAGATATTCCGTTGAATAAACACATTTACAACCTGTATATTGCTTAGTCTAATTTTCTAAGTAAAATATAACTTTTTTCAGTCAATCACAGTAACTATCTTTTAAATGGTAGATTCATAATCACAATAAATTTCTAATTATTTTGAGTGAGGAACACCTTGCCAAGAAAATTATTTTTCATGTCCGCACTGACATTATGTATTTAACAGTTTCCAGTGCAATCATCCAACTATGTACAAGTGTTCTTTAGGTCCATAAAGCTGAAACTAAAGCTTTTTTTCTGACATCCTTTCATTACTTTGTTGTTGAGTTACACTTAATAGCATAAAATATCACAGGCATCAAATAAGATTGAATTATCAATGCAAAAACTGGTACAAATAATCACATATTATTCAGCTCATTCATTGCAGTTAGTTTTTAATGTTTTTTTCACTTATGATCACATTAATTTCACTGAAATAATTACATTACACTTTTTAGCTCTGTACATGTGTAAAATGAATGTTAAGTCATTTATAAGTGACATCAAAAACTGTTCACATTTTGTTCTTTTTTAGTCCAACAATTACAGAATATGATTTCCAAAAATAAGTAAATTCTGTCCCAAAGAACATTCTCCAATAAATTCCCAACAACTGACCTAAGGTTCACGTTTCTGTAATTTGCTGAAATGGGAAAATCCTGGATGGATTGATAAATGAGTAAATTTGATTGAATTTGGGTAAAGGGATATTTCAGCACATTAATTAATTATTAATGTTTCAGGTCGCGTTGCTCTTCCTCAGAACTGATTCCCATTTTTTGTTTGAGATCCAATGATTTCATTTCATAGGGACAAAGCTTCCAATTTGTATCAGGTTAACTCTTGGCCTTCTCTTTTCTTGAGAAAAGAGTTTTATGCTGTTCGGTCTGGCCTGGCAATTACAACCTGTGTTCTGTAAGATTTGTGAATGACCTTTGTTTTCCTGATCCTTGTGAGTGATGCCAGCAGCAGAAATATTTCCTAATCTGCAAGTGATTTTGGTTGGGAAACCTCTAGTTACAAATTCACTCTTATCCTCAAATAGACTGTGTGAACCAAAAAAGGTCTGAGTACCAATCCACAAAAGCACGAAGGCAGCATGACAGCCTGAGCCGAATGAACCTGGTGATGTGTGGGCTGTCATGAGGAAAACATGACCATGATCACAAGTGGTTAGAGTCACAAAATCCCTACAGTGCAGAAGGAGGTCATTCGGCCCATCACTGCACTGACCCTCTACTCCCATAACTCAGCATTTACCAGGGTTAACCCAACCACGTAACCTGCACACTAGGGGACAATCTAGCGTGGCTAGTCCACCTAACCTGCACATTTTTGGACTCTGAAAGGATCACAGCTTAGCTATAATGTTGCAAATTTGTGAATGAAGAATAAAAAAAACTCAATGGTGAAACAATTTCACTGTTTTTGTTTTAAAAATGAAATCGAGGGAAAGCTGCGCCACAAAGATTTCAGATTTTCTCTGGAGGAAGAGAATTCAAAACTCGCGCCACTGACCTGGGGGCACAGTGCGGTCACAGAGGGCTGGGACCCATCAGAGATGTAAAAGGTGTTGAGCAAGGTGGGGGTGAGAGAGGGGAAAAAAAGCAATCTGTCACGGGGGAAGGCAGGAGAGATTAAATTGCAGAAATGTTATTAGTCTTTCATGGCCACAAAGAATGGAGTTAGGGCTGGAAAAAAAAACGACAGAAGATATGCCTGGATCCGGGTGTGTAGAAGACACAGAAACAAATTGAAACAAGAAATGCAAACAAATAGGGGCAGAGTTCACAGCCTGAAATTGCTCTTCTCAATGGTGAATCCAGAAAGCTGTAAACCTGTGTGTTTCAATCTCAACGAACACAAACATGATGGGCCAAATAATACTGGCCAGCCAGCGACACCCACATCTCACAAATAAATTTTAAAAAATGGTCTTGGTCTGCGCTGGAATTTTCTGATACTTTTGTTCTGAAATTTGGAGTTTGTTTTTGACAATGTTTATAACCTCTCAAATTGGGCTAAAGTTTAACATTCTAGGGAAATGTAAAATAAATCAGGTTTGCTTCAAACACATCACTGTAGCTTGTTGTATTTGTCCTGAGGGTTGAACAGCACCCGGAGGTCAGAAAGGACAATCTCAGGGTGAGGGAGGGAGGGTGAGGGGGGCAATCGAATGGCAGCAACAGAACTTCAGCCGGGACACATCCTTCAGGGTCTCACTGAGGGGGCCAGATGGCAATTCACTCTTTCACGTCTCTCTTCACTGACAGCCAAGCCACGGTGTGGGTTAATCCTGCTGTGTGTAAGAAATGTGTCCCAGCTACTGTCTTCCATGGCTCACAGCTCCTTGACACGGAACAGAATCTCGTTTCCAACTGGGTTTAGTGTCAGAGGAAGTACAACGGTGAATGCTGGAAATGTGCTTCAAATCAGAGATTAGCATAAATCAATGATCTGTTCCTGACTGGAAGTGAATCTGCAGGTTTGTGTTTCTGCTACACTGGTAAAGATAAAACAGTACTGGGTAAACATACAACATGGAGATCAAAAGCACATGAGCAGTGGGAGCAGGGGTATGAGCAGCCTGTCTCTGCCTCTGTTGTAACCACACAGAATGCACCAGGGTGACGTGAGAGAAGGGCCTGGGTTAGAAATTATACTTCACTGACAGTGAGTATACAGGAAGGGTTCAAAAATGTTAATTTTCATTTTCAATAACCGTGTAACATTTATTGGTCAGGAAGGGGTGTAACAGGAGTTTGTGCTGGCTGCAGGACGGCTTTTCTTTCTGAAGGAGACTTTTTGGGGAAAATTTCTAAATGGCAAATCAAGCCAATCATCACTTCAAAATCTGACAGGATTTCTCAATTTATCAGGACCTGTGTATCATCTGTGGAATGTGGAAAGCGAAATAACTGGGAAAGCACTGGGACAGATGCAACATGAATGGGAGACAGTAAACTGATGATGAAAAGAGCTTTTGAGATAATGGGAACTGAAGATGCTGGAGAATTCCAAGATAATAAAATGTGAGGCTGGATGAACACAGCAGGCCAAGCAGCATCTCAGGAGCACAAAAGCTGACGTTTCGGGCCTAGACCCTTCATCAGAGAGCTTTATCCAGTCACTGTGCCTGAATGACAGTGCTCCAGTCGGTGAACTCAGATGTGTTCTGTGTGTAGACAAGGTGTAAAGTGATTGCTCAACGTGGAGAAAGACAAGGACATGGTCACCATGGAGAAACAGTGGAATTGTGGGAAATGTGGGAAGGGACTCAATTCCCCATCTCAATTGGAGATTCACTGATGAGGTCACACCGGGGAGAAGCTGTTCCGCTGCCCTATGTTTGGGAAGGGATTTACATTACATTCAATGTTACATTCCCATCAAAGGCCTCACACTGGGGAGAAGCCATGAACCTGCTCTGTGAGTGGGAAAGGGATTAATTCTCTGTCCCAGCTGCTGGGGCACGAGCTGGTTCACATTGATGAGAGATAACAAGGCAAAGAGCTGGATGAACACAGCAGGCCAAGCAGCTTCAGAGGAGCAGGAAGGCTAATGTTTCGGGCTGAGACCCTTCTTCAGAAATGGGGGAGGGGAAGGGGGATCTGAAATAAATAGTTAAAGAGGCCGGGATGGAGACAGTAGCGGTGAATGTAGGTGGGGAGGTAGGAAGGAGATAGGTCAGTCTGGGGAGGACAGACAGGTCAAGGGGGCAGGATGAGGTTAGTAGGAAGGAAATGGAGGTGTGGCTTGAGGTGGGAGGAGGGGATGGGTGGGAGGAAGGACAGGTTAGAGAGCTGGGCTGGTTTTGGAATGCAGTATGGAGAAGGGAGGTTTTGAAGCTTGTGAAATCCACATTAATACAATTGGGTTGCAGGGTTCCCAAGCAGAATATGAAGTGCTGTTCCTGCAACCTTCGGGTGGCATCATTCTGGCACTGCAGGAGGCCCAGGATGGACATGTCATCTGAGGAATGGGAGGGGGAGTTGAAATGGTTCGCGACTGGGAGGTGCAGTTGTTTAGTGTGAACCGAGCATAGGTGTTCTGCAAAGCGGTCCCCAAGCCTCCGCTTGGTTTCCCTGATGTAGAGGAGGCCACAACGGGAACAGCGGATACAGTATACCACGTTAGCAGATGTGCAGGTGAACATCTGATTGAGGTGGAAAGTCTTCTTTGGGCCTGGGATGGAGGTGATGGGGGAAGTGTAAGGACAGGGGTAGCACTTCCTGCTGTTGCAGGGAAAAGTGCTGGCTGTGGCGGAGCTGGAGGGGAGTGTGGAGTGGACAGGGCGGTCCCGGAGAGAGTGGTCCCTCTGGAAAGCAGATAAGGGTGAGGAGGGAAATATGTCTTTGGTGGTGGGGTCAGATTGCAGATGGCGGAAGTGTCGGAGGATGATGCGTTGGATTGGAGGTTGGTGGGGTGGTACGTGAGGACGAGGGGGATTCTGTTTTGATTGTTATTGCCGGGAGGGGATGTGAGGGATGAGTTGCAGGAAATGAGGGAGACACAGTCGAGGGCATTCCCCACCACTGAAGGGGGGAAGTTGAGGTCCTTGAAAAACAAGGACATCTGAGATGTACGGGAGTGGAATGCCTCATCCTGGGAGCAGAAGCATTGGAGCTGAAGGAATTGGGAATTAGAGATGGCGTTTTTGTGGGAGGGTGAGTGGGAGGAGGTATATTCTCGGTAGCTGTGGGAGTCAGTGGGCTTGAAATGGAAATTGGTTTCCAGCTGGTTGCCAGAGATGAAAACAGAGAGGTCCAGGAAGGAGAGAGAGGTGTCAGAGATGGTCCAGATGAGCTTAAGTTTGGGGTGTAAGGTGCTGGTGAAGTGGATGAACTGTTTGAGCTCCTCATGGGAGCACAAGGCTGTGCCGATACAGTCATCAATGTTGCGGAAGAAGAGGTTGGGTTTAGGTCTCACATTGATGACAGGCTATTTAACTGCTCTGATTGTGAAAAGAGCTTTAAAAGATAAACTGGGTCAAACACCAGCTTGTTCACACCGAGAAACAGCTTTGTGCTCTCACTGCTGGAGGACATTTAGACACTCATGGATCCTGATTAAATATCATTAAATTCTCACTGGGGAGAGGCCGCTTCCATGCTCCCTGCGTACGAAAGCATTCATTCGCTAATCTGACCTGAATTCATATCAGCCTTTTCACACGGATAACAGCCATTTTGAATGTTCTGAATATATTCTGAATGTAAAAGCAGAGGACACTGCTGAGACACCAGCAAAGTCACATCGGGGAAGAGGGTGTTCATTTGCTTCATGAATGGGAAGCAACTCACTCAGTCATGTCACTTACAGACATGTCAGTGAGTTCACAAGCAACTGCAGGGGATGGATTGTGCTGTTGCTGCTGTTAATTACAACAGAGTTCATGCTGAAAGTTGTGTTTTATTTATGTTGATGTTGTTAATCCCAAATCTGGACTGGAACTTACGTACTCTATTGAATCAAAATGTATGAATGTAATTTGAAACAGTGTATCCTCACTTTCTGGAAGATACGATGAGAATAAATGATGTCCTGTTGATGACTGCTGCATGTTTAGGCCTCTTCTCTTTTCTAACTCGGGATTCTTTCTGTTCCCATACTTCGGTTACTCCTGTGGACAAGAGAGTGTCTCTCTTCCTCTTGGTATCCAGCAAAGGTCCTGTGATCACTTAAAAACCAAACCCAATCTTTCCGTCACTTTCAGCATCAAGACCTCATATGTGTCCCACAGCAAACATCACGTAAACCAGTCTTGTTTTTAGTGCACAGATGAGAATCTTCCCAGTCCCTGTACGCCGTGGACAATGGTGGGTCTGTTGGGAAAATATGGTGAGACCTCAAAAATGAAATTCTCAATGTCAAAGACTGAAAAGTCAAATTTTCCACCCAAGATTTTAACAGAGACAAAGAGCTTGGTGGTAAGTAGTGAGACTCCTGTTTGCATGCACTTACACCTCATTATTATCTATTCCCACCTGATTTATTTGCAATTTGATATTCTCCCGTGTGGCAGTGAGAAACTTGGTGCTGATGATTTCCAGCATGAAAGTCTGACCAGGTAATTAGTCATCCTCGCCTGCTTCTGCATCCTCCATCTCGGCAGCGTTCCCCAACATCTCAGGGTTCATGCTCCATGAGCAGTGATTTCCTGCATCTTCCTTCTTCTGAGGTTGACATTGGAAATACACGGGCCTCCCATCATCTCCTGGCACATCCCTGGTTCACTTAGAGAACAGTTCACCACTTCAATATGGAGTATACAGAAAGAACTGGGTGGGAATGAGTGGAAGCTCAGAACTGATAGGGTCAACAGAGATCACAAGAAACAAAAAGGAATGAAGGTTTGGGAGAATCATCTTGATTAAAGGGCTGAGATATGACTCAAACTGCAATTGAGGAAACAGTTTCTCCCAAACTTGGAGTGGGCAGAGTAACTGGTTGTTCATGTCTGAGGACACAGGCTCAGTGAGTAATGTGAGAGCCTTCTGGGGTCAAACTACACTAATCAGACACTCAGAGACTGGGTTAAAGAAATCTGTAATCATGTGTCCTGTATGTGAAACCCATGCAGCGATTAACAGTGTGTGATTCAATTCCTGGCCACAAACAACCTTAGCCATGTCATTGATCATCCCATGTTGATCACAGTCATTGCTGTGAAGCAGAAGTAATCTGAGGTCACCTTAGAATTGTCAACTGCAGGGATCAGAGATTTTTGTGAATGGAATCAAGGGTTATTTGGAGTATACAGGAGCAGACATGATCTTATTGAATGGCAGAGCAGGCTCAAGGGGCTGAGTGGCCTACTTTTCCTAGTATGTATGTTTGCAGGTTGGCAGTAAGGACTTTGTCACCTGGTACCCAGGACCAGCAGTACAACACCATCAGCTTAATGCAGCAAAGCAGCTGACCAAGGGTGCTGAGACAGCACATTCCAAAACCATAATTTGATCACCCAGAAAGTCAAGGGCACCAGATACTTGGGAAATAATGGTGTCTACAATTTCCCCTACAAGCCAGACACCATTCTGACTTGGAAATGCATCATGTCTTTGACTGTTGTAGGCCAAATTTGCAAGCCTCATTGTTTAATCATCTGTTTCAAATTGGGGACTAACTAACACATTTGATTAATTGCAGGATGCCACCTTCAATTAAATGTTAGGCACATAATTAATTTTATCACCTTACTTCAGTCAAAATAAATTGTAACTATTCAGAAGATAGAAACATAGAAGATAGGAGCATGAGGAGGGCATTTGGCACTTTGAGCTTGCTCCACCATTCATTACAAGCATGGCTGATCATTCCAATCAATAGCCTAATACTGCTTTCTCCCCAGAACTTTTGCTGCCATTTACACCTAGTGCTATATCTAGCTGCCTCTTGAATACGTTCAATGTTTTAGCATCAACTACTTCCTGTGGCAACGAATTCCGCAGGCTCACGACTTTTTGGGTGAAGAAATGTCTCCCCATCTCCGTCCTAAATTGTCTACCCCGCATTCATAAGACCAGAAGACATAGGAGTGGAAGTAAGGCCATTCGGCCCATCAAGTCCACTCCGCCATTTAAATCATGGCTGATGGGCATTTCAACTCCACTTCCCTGTACTCTCCCCACAGTCCTCGACTTCTCGTGAAATCAAGAATTTGTCGATCTCTCCCTTGAAGGCATCTAACGTCATAAGACCATAAGACATAGGAGAATCCTCAGACTATGGCCCCTGATTGAACACACCTACCATCAGGAACACACTCCCTGCAGTTATACTGTCCAGTCCTGTTAGAAATTTATAGGTCTCCATGAAATCGCCCCTCATTCATCTGAGCTTCAGCGAAAACAATCCTAACCTAGTCAATATCGCCTCATATGTCAGTTGGCCTGGTAAACCTTCATTGCACTCCATTGAGAGCAAGAGAACCCTTCCTCAGAAAAGGAGACCAAAACTGCACTGAACATTCTAGGTGCAGCCTCACCAATGCCTGTATAACTGCAACAACACATCCCTGCTCTTGATCAAGTTCGATTGAAATTCATTACCCAAGCCATCTTACTGGTATCTGAAGACATCTGCTTATTTCCCCTATTAGTCCCAATACCTCCAGCAGTGGCCAGGCTATCAAATGCAGTTTTATTGAAATATTCATAGATAAAGACACAAAAATCTCCAAGAGAAGCTTTCTCGTTATTACTCTTACCTAAACTTTCCTTTCACTGGAATCTCCATCAGCAAAAAGATTGAATTTAATCCCTTTCGATCCCTCCACCATTCAATGCAAACAGGGCTGATCCTTATTCCAGAGATAATGGGAACTGCAGATGCTGGAGAATCCAAGATAACAAAGTGTGAAGCTGGATGAACACAGCAGGCCAAACAGCATTTCAGGAGCACAAAAGCTGACGTTTCGGGCCTAGACCCTTCATCAGACCCTTCTCTGATGAACGGTCTAGGCCTGAAACGTCAGCTCTTGTGCTCCTGAGATGCTGTTTGGCCTGCTGTGTTCATCCTGATCCTTATTCCAAATTGCTCGAAGCTTTTAACAAAAATCTAACACTGCAGTTTTAAAATGTATAATTGGTCCTCAGTATCCAAAACCTGTTGGAGCAAGTTCTACATTTTAATTCTCCATATTGATGTCACACTGGTATTTCTGTCATCAGCTCAATGCACTCTTCCAATGACGCTAAATGTCAGCTCCAAGAAAGCAGCACACCTTTCAATTCAGCACTTCAGTTTTCTGGATTCACCATCGAGACTAACAATTAGTGTGTGAATGCTGCCCCCTATTCTGTTCTCTTTGTTTGTTTCAATTTGTTTCTTTATCAGCTGCATACCTGCCCCAGCCACATCTTTTGTTTCTTTCACAGCCCCAATTCCATTCCCCATGGCCTTGAGGGGCTAATTAATGTGATGTTCCCTGGTAGTCTAGTGGTTAGGATTTGGTGCTCTCACAGCCCTTTCCCAGGGTCAGTCCTCATTCAGGGATTTGTTGTTCTTGTACAAACTGATAAATGCCCAGGAATTCCTCACAGTGACAACAGCATAAACAGTGTAACTCTATCTGAATCACTGCAGGTTTTACATCAGAGATGAAATCAACACGCTGGGCCGGGAACAAATCACATTTTTGTCCACTCCTGAGTATTTAGCTGCTCCTAAATACTGGTCACAGGACTACATAAGCCCTGCTCCTTCCTGAAACACACAAGATTCTTAGGAGCTTGACAGATTCTGGTCAAAGTTGTTTCCCCTTCTGGGACAATCTTAGAACAGAAAATAGAATTTCAGAACTAGGTTCACACATTTCAGACAGAGCTGAGGAGGAATTTCTTCTCTCTGAGAGTTATGAATCTGTGGAATTCTTGACTGCAGAGAGCTGTCGAGACTGGCACATTAAGTCAGATTTCTAATCAGTAAGAGACTCTAGTGGGGAAAGTCAGGACAACGGTGTTGAGAATTACCAGATCATCCATAATCTAATTGAACAAACCATGACTCAAAGCCTGAAAATACATTTCACTGGAGTGGCTGATGGTGAGTAAAATAACAGAAAGTTCCAGCACAGATAGAAGGGCATACTGAAGCAACTACCTGAGAACAAAAATCATAAAATGTGAGGCTGGATGAACACAGCAGGCCAAGCAGCATCTCAGGAGCACAAAAGCTGACGTTTCGGGCCTAGACCCTTCATCAGAGAGGGGGATGGGGAGAGGGAACTGTCCCCATCCCCCTCTCTGATGAAGGGTCTAGGCCCGAAACGTCAGCTTTTGTGCTCCTGAGATGCTGCTTGGCCTGCTGTGTTCATCCAGCCTCACATTTTATTATCTTGGAATTCTCCAGCATCTGCAGTTCCCATTATACCTGAGAACAAATGTGTTTCTTTTTTGCCAGTGAAATTCACCTAATCTCAAAGTGGGGGCCACTGAAGTGCAGCAGTGATGGTGATGTTCCTGTTAACACCACAACTCTGCAGCATGTGAGCACTAGCAGGTCAATGGTGTAATGAGTAACACATCTGACTGCAGATCTTAGGTTTGTAGGTTCAACACCTACCTGGCTTGAGTGCAGTTTGCAGCTTTCCCATCAGGAAATGCCACTGAGAACATCAGAGTCCTGAAGTTGGGTGTTGGGAATTGCAAGTTGCACATGAGCAGCTTATGAGTTGATGTCAACTTCCCTTTCTCTGAGGCTGCTGGGACGTTGACTCTGGCATTCTTGATGATATTTACTTATCTGAGACATTGAAAGGATTCTTGTTTCTGCATATCAGGAATTCAAATCTCACCTTCGCTTGAGCATCGTGAGAAAACTGATATGAGAACTAACTCTGTTCTCGTATTTGTAATATACAGGAGAGCTTGTTAAGGACAGAACTTGGTTGTATTTTCTGTTAATTTCATTCAACAGACAGCAAAGTCAGGCATATTGTCTGATGAAGGGTCTCGGCCCGAAATGTCAGCTTTTGTGCTCCTGAGATGCTGCTTGCCTGCTGTGTTCATCCAGCTCCACACTTTGCTATCAGGCATATTGTGTGCTCTGATTAGACGGTGGTGACCCGGGGAATCCTGGGGATTGAGAGTCAGCGCACTACCCCCCAAATGGGGAGGTGATGGCCTAGTGGTATTATCGCTGGACTGTTAACCCAGTGACTCTGAGAATGTTTTGGGGCCTGGGTTTGATTCCCACTGTGGCCCATGGTGGAATTTGAATTCAATAAATATCTGGAATTAAGAGGAGAATGATGACAGTGAATCCATAGCCAACTGTCAGGAAAACCCATCTGGTTCACTACTGTCCTTTTAGGAAGGAAACTGCCATCCTTCCTGGTCTGGCCTACATATGACTCCAGACCCACTGCAATGTGGTTGACTCTGAACTGTTTACGGATGGAGGGGGACAATAAATGCTGCCGAGTCAGCGACACCCTCATCCTGTGGAAATACATTTCTAAGTGTCTTTTAAACAGTGTAACTGTGCTGACATCCACTCCTTCCTCAGAAAGTTCATTCCATATGTTAGAAAACGTGTTTTTTTGAAATTTGTCTCCTCTCACCTTAAAATATGCCCGCTTGTCTTGAAACCCCCATCCTTGGAAAATGGCACCTACCATTAATCCTGATTTTATAAACCCAATAAGGTCACCCCTCAACATCCAATGCGCCAGAGAAAGCATTCCCAGCGTATCCAGTCTTCCTCTGTAACTGACATTCCATGCTAGCAACATCCTGGTAAATCTCTTCTGAACCCTCCCTAGTTTAATAACACTCTTTCTTCCTGTTCTTTAGTATCATTCTTTGTTCACTCAAATTTGTACAATCTTCTGACCTACCACTGACCTTTGTAAATGGGTGCAGTGTTTCTTTAAATTTGGAAGTATTCTTAACTTCATTATTTAGTCACTTTCTGACTGGGATACATTGTTGCGAAGATTTGGTAAATGTCTTCTTGAAGGTCTGCCAGTATACTGCTACAGTCAAACCCAGTTTCTCCATATTGTCACACTTACCTGCATTTAGATTTCAAATGCTGTTCTTAGAAATGTAAGAAAATCCCCAAACCTGCCTTATGTATTTTCATGCCCCTAACCATGGACCAATTAAGATGAGAATACCTATGAGCTGTGACTATCACCTGGAACAAACTGTCCAGGTAACTTTCTCCCTGATATTTTGCAGCGTTTGTATTATAACATCTAATTCAATGATTATGGGCTGAGGTTCCTCTAGCCGCAGACACTTATTGAAGATATATCAGTCTGGGATCACACCAGTCTCCAGGAGTTCCCACATCCTGAAGTCACAACACATCACCTTCCCCACCACCTGATTGGGCTTTAAAAACTAATTATTTTATTTAAAATAAGTAAAATTTACTGCATATACTTATGTTCTTCTTATTTATTATGGGTGTAATTAAACCAGGGGAGGAAATCCGCCAAATAATTATAGAATGGGATTAACTTGGTCACACAGCACCACAAACAAACAAGGAGACAGACAGTTCTGACATTTCAAGAGTGCAAAAGGACTTATTCAATTTTTCTTCCTTCACATGTACAAATTTTGAAACTTTAAAGCATTCCTTCCATATTCAACACATTTAAACTGAAGAAAGGTTATTTTAAATGGGTTGAAAATGAACAGTAATTCAGTTAATTCTTCTACATTCTTCATGGTTCTCATGGCCCCACTAAAAACATTATCTCATTGATTTCAGAGATAATGGGAACTGCAGACGCTGGAGATTCCAAGATAATAAATCTGTTCCTGCACACAATGTGTGGAGAATTCAAAGCAGACAAGGGAGAGGGAAGGAAGAGACTGGAGTGGAGAAATGAAATTGTATAAATGCTCTAATATTTAGATTTCAGCCAACGAGGGCCAAGATTAACAGATTCACTACAAGAACAGGTTTAAAAAAGATCCAGCAGAGCACCAAGGTCCCACGAGCAAACACTGCTGCTGCTGCAGGCAGACCTAAGAGTTCAACACAGCAAGGGAAATGAGCAGCAACACTCTCAGGGAACAAAGAGGGTGTTGGGTGAACAGGACCAGAATTCCCTCTCATTTTCATTCCGGTTGTGCAGGCCTCCAGGGATGGTGCACGCTCATGACTTCCAAAACTGGAAGTCAATGCCTCAGTCAGACCACTTAAGGTTGGAGTGACTGCACTCACACAGTTTAGCGGGAATGTCAACAGGAATGGCAGAACACAGATTTTGGGAGACCTCACATTTCCACACGGGTCTGGGGTGAACGTGAGAAGGTGATCAGGAATGCATTGCAATTATCAAGTTTAACATGGGTACAGACAAGGGTTTCAGGATCAGATGAGCTGGGCTGAGGTGGAGATGGCTGACTTTATGGAAATTAGAAGATCTGGTGTGAGTGAAAGTATGGTTTTGTGATTGAAAATTCACCTTCAGGTCAAATCTGTGACTGAGACTATGAGCAGTGTAGTTCAGCCTTACTCTCAGGAAAGAGTTACAGGTTCAGAGTTTGAGAATGGAATGTGTAGCAGTAACTGAAGACAATGGATTGTTCTTCCAAATGTTTCCCTGGAGGACATTTCAGCTTTTCCAGTATCAGGTATGGGATCATTGAATAACAATAGAGGAATGGACAGGGCTGGTGATGAGTTAGAACGGGTAGTTGTCAGTGACCATGTGAAAACTAACAAAATGCTTCTGGATGATGTTAAAAAGTAGCAGCGTGTAGGTGAGAAATAGGAGGGACCAAGAACAGCTCTTTGGTGAACACCAAGTTCAAGTCTTTGCAAATACCATGAAATCCAGGCTTTTCAATAAAAAAATTGGGAAGATGAAATTTTAAGGGACAGTGAACTTTAACATTATTAGCAAATATATTTAGTGAGAATAGGTCAGTGGAACAAACATGGGCCTCGTGGGCAAGACAAGCTCTGACAGGAGAGAAACTGGAGAAAGCTGGGAATCCGGGGTCAAGCTAGAAGCACTCGACAAGCAGTTTGATCCAATGAGCTCGTGGAAGGGAGGGGAGCAGCAGAGGCAGGCAATCAGATTGTCTCAAATGTACTGGGGTCTCAGCTCCTTGAACATCTCACCCGCGTCATGAGGAGAAAGAGGGAGAGCCTTCAAAAGGGACTCACTTGTGTTTGAGCTACGAAAAAGACTCAACACACTGGGTTTAACACTAAGCTAATTCATGTGTGTTTTTATTCTGAATATTTGCATTTAAAACTTCTGGAATTTATTAACACCAGTAGAAAAAAGACAAAATGAGAAAATGAACGTGTCTAGCATCTGATTAACAGGAAATCCAACTCCTGTAATCACTAATGAACTCACTGGCGCCTCAGAAGGTGGAAGGTCTGAGTGAATCTTCTCATGCTCAGACCAAGTGAACAGCTTCCCTATTCTGTGAACACACTGATGCACAGTGAGACAGACGATTGCCTGAGGCCAGTCCTGCAATAAGAGCACCTGAATGGTCTTTCCTCTGTGAGTAAATACATTGGCCGAAAATCAGACCCATTTTCCAGAGCAATTTTCCCAGTCTGGGCAGAGGCAACTGATCAGATGGTCTTCATCTCAGTGACAATGGAGCTTTCATACTTCTTGTTAAAGGTGAGGATGGAGGGGAGTGGGACAGCAATTGAAAGGGAATCCCCTGTGTTAGAGACAATAAGAAGATGAAACACTGTGTTTTACACAAAACTGGTTTATTTGATACGTATCTACATTAACATATACCTGAACAGGTGGTTATTAATATCAGCAGAAACAGATCACAATGAACCTGGTTAATTCCTGAACGCGGTTAATAGTAAAGCCCAATCACTGCAGTTTCTTGTGAACTCTCTGGTCACTCAGCAGATATGACACCTGTGTGATTCCCTTCCCACAGCTGGGGCAGGTGAATGGTCACTGCACAGTGTGAATGTGCTGGTGCCTCAGCAGATGGGGTGACTGACTGACTTCCCTCCCACGGTCAGAGCAGGTAAAGGGCTTCTCCCTAATGTGAACATAATGGTATACAGTGAGCCGAGATGATCACTGAAATGCTGTCCCACAGTCAGAACACCCAAACAGTCTCTTTCAGTGTGAGCACATTGATGGAGCATTAGTTCCCCAGACCTTTCATAGCACTTCCTGCAGACTGGGCATTTAAAAGGTCACTCATCAGTGTGAACTTGCCGGTGTGTCACCAGGTTTGAAGAATTGATAAATCTCTTTCCACACTCTGTGGGGGTGAACAGCCTCTTGCCACACTCTGGTGTGTCAGCAGGGTGGGTGATTTGAGTGAGTCTCTCTCCACACTCAGAACAGGTGAATGGCCTCTTCCTGGTGTAACGACACTGATGATTTTTCAGTATTGATGGATGAAAGAAGTCTTTACCACAATCCCCTCATCTCCATGGCTTCTAATCATTATGAGTGTGTTTACATTCTGATAAGCCAGCTGATTGATTGAAGCCTTACCCAAAAACAGAACCAGTTTCTCCCCACTGGGAACAGTGCTTTCTCCTTCCATGTCCAATATTCTGTTGTATTCAGGTTGTGATACGTTTGGTAACTCTCTCAGATCCTGAGTGACGGTTGGTTTCAGTTTGTTAACTGCAAAATCTCCTCTTCTGAAAACCGTGTTCAGCTGATTTGGACGAAACAAGGAGAGTGAGACAGAAACCAAAAAATCAAAATGGTAGGTTATAAAATGTGAACTGGATGAATCTTGTAATTTGCAGAGTAGAAGTTGATAGCAGAGCACTAAAAACAATTTCTGACTGTTAACAATTCTGTGAGAATGTCAAGTTGGTAAAGCAAAAGCACACGGTCAGGGGATAGGCAGTGGTGGAAGTCTAATTTAGGCACAATTAGCAGATGTAACAGTAAAACACAAAACAGAGCTAAAATGCAGGGACAGAAGTTAGACAATCGCAGAGAGAAGATCTAGGAGGGTAGAGATGAAATACAGCAATGGTGAACATGAATTCAGAGCCAGATTAAAGGAGTCACATCAGCCCTGGACCATGCAATCTCTCACAGATAACAGAACACAGCAGTACCAGCTCAAAATTTGCTGAATAGTCCATAATGCTCAGCTCTGAAACAATTTCACTGCTTCCTATATTACAGTCTCCTGCTGGAACTTGCGACTGGAAATATGTCAGAGCACTGTAAACAGAGGATCTAATTCAACACATTACCCTGTTATCCATGGGTTTTTACTTTTGACCAGTTTGCCGTGTGGGATTTTGTCAAATATCCTAACAAAATCTATGAAAACAATATCCACTTCACTACCCACACTGAGACTCCTTACCAATTTCTCAAAGAATTCAGTCAAATTGCTTAAGTATGACCTTCCCTCATCAAAGCAATGCTGACTATCCCGGACAAGTTCATGCATTTCTAATTGACATTTTCTCTGATCTCTCAGGATTGATTCTTACAGTTTGCCCACCACCAAAGTAAGATTGACTGGCCTATAGTTGTATGGCATTTCCTTTGTACTTGTTTTAAACAACAACAGCACATTTGCATTCCTCCAGCCCCTTGGCACCTCACCTGAGTCAAGTGAAGATTGAAAATTAATCCTCACAACATCTGCTATTTCCTTCAACACGCCAGGGAACTATCTATCTGGGCCTGGTGACTCATCCACTTTCAATGATTCCAGCTCCTCTAACACTACCTCTCTCTATTTTGTCTTGTATTTCCCACCACACCTTTTGGATTACTTTATCCACATCATTCCTTTCTTAGTGTGTGTAGCAGGGGGAGGTGGTGGTGTGGGGAGCAGGGCCCTGCAGTGGGTATGCCTAAACCAAACAGTGCCTCAGACTCTGTCTTGTTTTGCAAGAGGGAAATGAAGCAAAAGTGAGGGAACATCACCCACTTCCCGCTTTGGGAAATGCTTTAAAGTGTTGTCAACAAGTGACATCATCTCCAAATCTGACTTGAAACCAAGACAACAACTGGAGCTTCTTCTTGATTCATGGTCAGTGATAACTTTTGTCCCTCACTCAGCAACACAAGAAATTGCTGTTTGCCTGCAGCAAGAATAATGTTTCTTTGTTTTGGAGACCAAACTTGCTCATAGATTTCAATGCGGCCTCACAAAACCCAACACAGCTGCTGTAAGAGCACCTTGCTGCCATACTCAAACCTTTTTGAAATGAAGGAGAAAGTTCCATTTGCCTTCCTAACTGCTTGCTGCACCTACAAGCTTGTATTGAATGACTGGTGTACAAGCACACCCAGGTCCCTTTGTACATGAACATTTCCAAATCGACCACCACTTGAATTATACTCTGCCATTCTGAATTTGGTACCAAAGTGGATAACTTCACACTGATACTGCATCTGCTATGCATTTGCTACTCACTCAAATCATCTAAATTACTCTGAAGTCTCTTTATGTCCCGTTCACTCACAATCCCTCTTCTTTTGTGTCAACAAACCTAGAAATAGTACATTGGATTCGCACATACAAATCATTGATGTACACTTTGAACACATGAGGTCCAAGGGTCTTTGTGGCGTCCCAATTGTCAAAGCCTTAGACACTGAAAAAAGATCATTTATTTCTACTGTTTCCTGTCTGCCAACCAATTCACAATCTACACCAGTAAATTCCCAACAATCTTATGAACTTTGATTTTGCACACTAACCTCTTAAGCGGAACTTGATCAGCAGCTTTGAGAAAATCCAAATGACCCCATCCACCGGGTTCTATCAGTTACATTTTCAAAAAAAAACTTTTGTAGATTTGTCTGACATGATTTACCCATCCGAAATTGACAGGCTTCAGGTCCAGTCGAAACGCTGACTTGCCTGGTCCCCAGCATAATAGGCAGTCAAAGATTATAGACATGGCCCATGGCAGCTCGTTCTCCACAGCACCTGAGATGGGCAATAAATGCTGCTCCAGGCAGCACTGGCCACATCTCACCAACAAACATTTCATAACAAACAATCTAAGGCCCGCTGTTCAGACCCATCCTTATTTTCAAATTTCTCCATGGTCTTTCCTTTTTGTTTCCACATGGTCCATACCTTTCCCCACAGACAGAACAGGCAAACCATAAACAGACAGAACAGTCAGAGGCTGATCATGGTCACCTTCTGATTCAGCAATTGCCGCCGGAGGGAGGGGGAGGGGCAGATCCCGAGCAGCTTCTCGCTCTGATTCGAGCCGCCCGCTGGTTGCCCCGGCAACCCTGGCAGCAGGAGGGGAACAATAGGTGGGGGCGGCGCTCCCGTGTCCACGTGCCTGAAACCTGAGGCATCACCACGGAGCACAGCAATTCCTATTGGCTGCTTCAGTCCTGGGCTCACAATGCAGATGTTGTCTTTCCAGTGAAACCTCCTCCTCTGTGCAACATCTGGGAGCAAAGCAATGTCTCCTCCCTTTCCATTTCTTTAGTCTTTCTGGGTGGTAGGGTCGGGAAACTGTTCACTTGCAGCAAAGGAAGGGAGAGGGATTGAATCCAGGGAGGGTGCCTACTCTGCAAATGTTGGTTCTGGTACGTCTCTTAAATTTACTGTCATCATTTGCTCTCTTAGCTTTACACATTTGTTTTCCTGCTAAAATGGTGGCCTCTTTCCTCATGTTCATGTTTGCATGATTTCTGTTAGAGATGATCAAGATTTAGGGGACAGCAAATTGATTAGCAATAAAAGCCAAAATGTGATTTTCGTTCCTCACAATTTGCAGCACCATACATTAGAGACTCTCATTTGAGGTCTGACTATGGAGTGAGCAACATGTAGCAAAATTGTCTTACAGCCAAAATCCCCATTTACAATCCAGGACTATGTCATGGTGTATGTTGATGGGAAAAGGAAATAGCCTTCCTCCCCTGGCTAGTCAACTAATCACAAACTGTTTGATTAACAAATGAATTCAAGGACTGGATAACTCGTCCATGTATTGCTATTCACTAATCTAGATCAAATTCCATTTACCACTGATCAGCCGGTCTGTAAACTAAGGCTATCCATCTCATTATTTACCATCTATTACTTTTGCATCATCTGAACTAACTGATCAACCTTCATACATTCAAATCTAAGGCATTTACCTAAAACAAAAATAAGGGCCCAACATTGGCCACTCTGCCACACCAATGTGCACAGATTTGCGGTTAGAAACAAAACAAAACCCACCTCTCTGCTTCCTGAACCTCAGCCAATTGTGGATCCAATTTGCCAAATTTCAATGGATTCTATGCGCACTTAGCTTTGCTTTCAGTCTCCCAAAAGTCTTGCTGATGTCAAAGAGATTAAATAAAAGTATTGGGAACAAAAACAAAGTTGCTGGAAAAGCTCAGCACTTCTGGCAGCAACCGCGAAGGAGAAAACAGAGTTAACGTTTTGAGTCCGGTGGCCCTTCAGAAGGGTCCCTTTGTGGTTAGTGGGGAATTAAGAACCTTGCAAGCACCCTGCTATTTCATCCTAACATCACAGGAGACATTTCACTTGACCTTGGATACTGATCTGCATTGAAACCTTCCAGACTGCTTAGTACTTCCTTTCTCTCTCTGTGATAGTTTCTTTACATTCTATCACAGACCTTCTCCCTGATTCATCTATTTCACTAGTGAGCACTGACACAAAGTATTCATTTCGACCCAGGCCAACACTCTCTAGTTCTACGCACAGATACCTCTGTGGTCCTTAATGGGCCTTACACATTCCCCCTTATCCTTTAACCATATGTCTACCTGTAAATCAACAGAGCATTTTGCTTCATTTCACTTGGCAGTATCAATTCATATTTCCCTTAGCGCTCTCCTTATCTCTCCATTTATGTTCCCTCTTGCACATGTACCTGAAAGTATCTGCTTCCTGTGCACTATGGCCAAATCATATCTTATTAAAATCAACCAAGTTAGAACTTTGATTACAGGTCCATCCTTGTCCTTTTCCATAACAATCCCAAATCTTTTCAAAAGAGTTCTGATAACTGCCTGCAAAATTCTCCCCGCTAATACTTCAAGCACTTGTCCGCGTTGGTTGTCTGAAGTTAGGTCCCCTCTTTCCTCATTGGGGGGTTCTACATCCTGGCTTCAAAAACTCGATCCGAAACTTGAGCTCTGATTTCTCTCCAAGATGCTGCCAGATCTGCAGAATGTTGTCAACAATTTCTTTTTTGTTTCTGATTTACAGCATCCCAGTTCTTTCCGTGTTTATTTTATACATCTCAATAGTTCCGGAAGTGTTATGAACATTTGTAGCTCGACTAGGCTGCCAGGCAGTGAGTTTCAGTTTCCCCCCATTATCTGAGTGAAAAAAATCCGCTCAACTCATCAAAACTTCCCGCCGCTTACCATCAATCCATGTCGCCCGATACTGATTCCACCACTAAGCAGAAAGATTTGTTCTTGTTTTCTCTATTTCCCTCATAAATTTATACATTTCAATCATGTCCCCCCTTCGTCTACAACAAAACGGAAGTTGCTGGAAAAGTTCAGCAGGTCTGGCAGCATCTGGGAAGAAGAGATAGCGTTTCGGGTCCGATGACCCTTCCTCGGTCTGTTCTGCTGGAAAGAAACTAACCCCAGTCTGTGAGGGCTGTATGGTCCCTGCTGACAACATTAGAATCTGTCCTGCTGGGCAGAATGATCTGTCATTACCTCAAATACTAAACCGTCTTCTGTGAACCGAAACCAGCGCCGAGATTGACCACAGCCCCGCATCCGCCAGAGCTCCCTGAGCCAGCAGCGTGTAACTGGGGATTGGGAGAAAGGGGATGAGAGAGGGTTGGCGATATGATCTAACACACAGTGAGCTCCAGTTCACCTACATTACCGGGAAACCGACAGAGTTCTAAACACTCACCAACTCGACTGCAGGGAAACATTCACCAAGAAAAGGCGGAGCAGAGGCTGTTTCTGGACTGAAAAACACCCCCTACCTGTCAATCACAAATTTAGTCCCGCCCACTTCACAGAACTTGCAGTTTCCGGAAACTGAACTCAGACCTGCCCAAAAGCGGGGCGGTCCAAGGCGAGTACCACAGGGAGCCTCGCTGTGCTGTCCCCATTCTCTGACCCAGTTACGTGTCTTTATCCCGCGATTCCCAATCCAGTGTCTCCCACTTTTCGCTGTTGACCCTGTATCCCGGGATAACCAACAAATTCCCTCCCCATTCCCCTGGTTATCTTGTAGTGTGTGTGTCAGACTGTGTCCCGCCTTGCTGAGTGTCTCTTGCATTTCACTGTTAGTCTTTCAGCTTCGAACCATCAGCAGTGTTTTTTCGTTCTATAATCCTATCACACGGATTAAACATTATTAACAATTCAATTCATTGCTCCATATGTGTTTTATAGCTTCCTTGAAATTGTGTTCAATTTTCGAGGGATTTTTCAGTTGGGGGAGGATTTAAATGTAATTGCAATGTAACCTGTTCCTCCGATTCGATCACGGCTGCTGGCACTGATGAAATCCTCACAAAACATCAATGGAAGGACTGCATCCACTGTACATCTGCCAATGTGGTATACTGCATCCACTGTACCCGGTGTGGCTACCTCTACATTGGGGAAACCAAGCGGAGGCTTGGGGACCGCTTTGCAGAATACCTCCGCTCAGTTCGCAACAAACAACTGCACCTCCCAGTCGCAAACCATTTCCACTCCCCCTCCCATTCTTCAGATGACATGTCCATCATGGGCCTCCTGCAGTGCCACAATGATGCCACCTGAAGATTGCAGGAACAGCAACTCATATTCCGCCTGGGAACCCTAATGGTATCAATGTGGACTTCACCAGTTTCAAAATCTCCCCTTCCCCCACCGCATCCCTAAACCAGCCCAGTTCGTCCCCTCCCCCCACTGCACCACACAACCAGCCCAGCTCTTCCCCTCCACCCACTGCATCCCAAAACCAGTCCAACCTGTCTCTGCCTCCCTAACCTGTTCTTCCTCTCACCCATCCCTTCCTCCCACCCCAAGCCGCACCCCTTTCTACCTACTAACCTCATCCCACCTCCTTGACCTGTCCGTCTTCCCTGGACTGACCTATCCCCTCCCCACCTCCCCACCTATACTCTCCTCTCCACCTATCTTCTTTTCTTTCCATCTTTGGTCCGCCTCCCCCTCTCTCCCTATTTATTCCAGAACCCTCACCCCATCCCCCTCTCTGATGAAGGGTCTAGGCCCGAAACATCAGCTTTTGTGCTCCTGAGATGCTGCTTGGCCTGCTGTGTTCATCCAGCCTCACATTTTATTATCAATGGAAGGAAGGTGCGTGGAAGGTGGAAGACAGAAGGAGAACAGATATCATGTGGTCAGTTTAGTTATAGATTTCAATGTTCCTCCAGGCTGTAAAGTGACAAAGTGGCGAAAAAGAAAACAAAAAGAAAACAGAAAGAGATATGCAACCAGACAGCAGATGAGATAAAAAAATTATTCAAAATATTAGGTGGTTGATACCCTGCTGATGGAGATAGATCATTTTCTGCCTTGTATGTCTGGGCATTATTATCAACATCTGATTAAAATAAGAACTGGAGCAGAACAACAATTGTAATACACAGAAATAAAGTCAATTTGACAAGCGAGTCACTAACCCTCCAACTCTGGCAACATCCTTGTCAATCCTCAGCCCTTTCACTACATCCTTCCTATAGCAGTGAGACCAGAACTGCACACCATTCAGTCATGACAGAATGGCACAATTCTGTTCGGATGCATTATGGTCTTGTGATCTGAACACTCAGCAAAACCAGCACAGTTTGAATTGGCATATTAAAATGGGAAATGGCATAGCAGCAAAGTAGTAGACTAATGGTCACTGTTTCAGGTCAATCTCTTCAGAATGAACATTTCCCATTCTGTCGAACATCCTCCCCACTCATCCACAATCACAGCCTGCCTGGACTGGCAATAAGCATTATCTTCTTTTGTGATTACACTTGTCAGGCAGGAGCAGACTTGGCAGCAGAGCTGGGCTGTAAAGCAACAATCAACTTTATTGAGACAGAGTCAGTAGAAGGTGATCTGCTGTCAGGCAAACTGCAGTGATAAATGCAGACAACAACTTACACTCAAACAGTTGTACTGTTCCTGTCAGTGGCTAAACAACAGTGTTAAAAGGACTTCTGATAGTTTTTGCAGCCTTGATCTTCAAAGTGTCTGTCTTGGGCCTTCATCTTCTGACTCTGGTTGGTCTCCACTGCACAGACACAGATCTATTTTATCCTTGTTCTTATCTGATTAACTCCCCACTGTGCCCAGTCACAGTTCATATAAGCAACACTGACCTTAGTCAACCTCGTGATCTTCTGCATATTTATGCCTGTGCTGTTTTCCTCTTAACTCAGGGCTGCTACATCTATAATCCTTTATTTCACCAGCACTTCTGTACTCACTGACAAAAGAACTGCAAGAGCTTTCTTTAACTGTTACCTACACAAAACAGTTTCAAATCTGACAAAGTCTCAGCATGTCTAACTTGGCATCTTTTTGAACTTTTACTTTTTATGTTTTGTTTATCTACTGTACTGCATGTCCATGAAGACCTCACCAACCTTTACAGATGCACCATAGAAAGCATCCTATCTGGGTGCATAATGGCCTGGTGCAACGACTGCTCAGCCCAAGGCCATAAGAAACTGCAGAAAGTTGTGTGCACAGCACGAATCATCACAGAAGCCAAACTCTTATCCAGAGAATACAAGGTGTAGAGCTGGATGAACACAGCAGGCCAAGCAGCATCATACGAGCAGGAAAGCTGACATTTCGGGTCTAGACCCTTCTTCAGAAATGGGGGAGGGAAAGGGCGTTCTGAAATAAATAGGGAGAGAGGGGGAGGCGGATTGAAGATGGATAGAGGAGATGATAGGTGGAGAGGAGACAGGTCAAAGAGGTGGGGATGGAGCCTGTAAAGGTGAGTATAGGTGGGGAGATAGGGAGGAGATAAGTCAGTCCAGGGAGGATGGACAGGGCAAGGGGGCAGGATGAGGTTAGTATGGAGGAGATGGGGGTGGGGCTTGAGGTGGGAGGAGGGGATAGGTGGGAGGAAGGACAGGTTAGGGAGGCAGGGACGAGTTGGGCTGGTTTTGGGATGCAGTGGAGGGTGGGGAGATTTTGAAGCTGGTGAAGTCCACATTGATACGTTTTGGGCTGCAGGGTTCCCAAGCGGAATATGAGTTGCTGTTCCTGCAACCTTCGGGTGGCATCGTTGTGGCACTGCGGGAGGCCCAGGATGGACATGTCGTCTGAGGAATGGGAGGGGGAGTTAAAATGGTTTGCAACTGGAAGGTGCAGTTGTAAAGTGCGAACCAAGCGTAAGTGTTCTGCAAAACAGTCCCTAAGCCTCCGCTTGGTTTCCCCAATGTAGAGGAGGCCACAACGGCAACAGCCTCCTATCCATGGACTTCATTTACACTTCTCTTTGCCGCAGAAAGGCTGCCAACATCATCAATGACCCGTCCCATCTCGGTAATGCTCTCATCCAACTTCTTCCATTGGGCAGAAGATTGAACACACCCATCAAGGGGTTCAAGAACAGCTTCTTCTCTGCCATTATTCGACTGATGAATGGACTCTGTAACTCCAAATAGTGTTGATCTTGCTTTGCACACCTCCTATGCAGGCATAACCTTGCATGCCTTGCTCTGTCTAAGCACACACTTTGATCTGTAAATCATTGTTTGCTATGATCTGCCTGCACCACTCTCAAAAACACTTCACTGTACTTCAGTACACGAGACAACATAAATCAAAATCAAAACATTCTAATGGCAATCGATGATAGCTTTCAATAATCTTCAAAGTCAATGTTGAAACTCATCTTGTTGCTGACTTCATAAAATTGCAGGATGAAACCAGTGCAAGAGTGACCTGGCCCTCCAGATCTGAGCATGGATAAGGGTTAGAAGTGGTTCTAAAAAGGCATTTCAGGTGACTATTCAAAAAGGAAACTGAAAATTTTGTCAAGTGTCCCAAACCCCCGGCCTGTCCAAATTTGTACAGACGCACACTTACTCAATTCCAGTTTGTACTCCACATGCTGCCTATTGCTTTGACCTGGTGCTCCTGTAAGTTTCAGCAAAGGTGCAGACAGTCTTCTCAAATCTTTGCTCTCATCGCTCAGATGCTTTTGGTCTTCACTCAGAGTTTCAGGGCACCACATGGTCCTGGAAAAGAATCCCACTTCTCCTTGTGCAGGGGCAGACAGAGTTATTGTGGGGCAAAGTGTTGTGATGGGAGATAGAGGTGGTATGTTAGGTGCTCCCTTGGTTTTGCAGTGAAAATAGTGAGAAGAGGAGAGCGTTTTATGTGACATTCCTTGCTCCCTGTCTCCTCTTCTGTAGCAGCATCCCAACAATACCATGACTCTGAGGTAGAGGCGATTACTGACATTTTGCAAGCCCATCGATACAAATATTGATCAGCCTGATTAAGGCATCAGAAATCTTCTGTACCTTTGTGGTCATGACTTGTAATGGATTGAGTGCAGAGTAATGCCTTAAGCTCCATGCGACATCCGTACTCTCTAATGACAGTCTCTGAAACCTTTGCCGTCATGAAGGCCATATGTGTTTTTTGCACTCCTGCAATTCCCCTTTCCAGATATTTTTCTGACCCACCCCACTTACAACACTCCAGGGTTAGAGCTGCTGACAACCCAAACTATGGAATTTCCTCCCTGAACCTCTCTCTTATTCTTTATGATACATCGTAAAATTGATATCTTTAATCGATGTTTTGCTCATCTGTGAAGCACCTCGAACATAGAACGTAGAACAATGCAGCACAGAACAGACCTTTCGGCCCTCGATGTTGCGCCGACTTGTGAACTAATCTAAGCCCCTTGCCCTATACTACCCCATCATTATCCATATGCTTATCCAAGGACTGTTTGAATGTCCCTAATGTGGCTGAGTTAACTACACTGGCAGGCAGGGTGTTCCATGCCCTTACCACTCTCTGAGTAAAGAACCTGCCTCTGACATCTGTCTTAAATCTAACACCCCTCAATTTGTAGCTATGTCCCCTTGTACAAGCTGAAGTCATCATCCTTGGAAAAAGGCTCTCACTGTCCACCCTATTTAATCCTCTGAACATCTTGTATGTCTCTATTAAATCCCCTCTTAGCCTCCTTCTCTCCAATGAGAGAACAGACCCAAGTCCCTCAGCCTTTCTTCATAGGGCCTACGCTCCAGACCAGGCAACATCCTGGTAAATCTCCTCTGCACCTTTTCCAATGCTTCCACATTCTTCCTGTAATGGGGCGACCAGAATTGCACGCAATATTCAAAACGAGGCCACACTAGCATTTTCTACAGTTGCAGCATGACATCATGGCTCCGGAACTCAGTCCCTCTACCAATAAAACCTAACACACCGTAAGCCTTCTTAACAGCACTATCAACCTGGGTGGCAACTTTCAGGGATCTTAGTACATGGGCACCAAGATCCTTCTGCACAGCCACACTACCAAGAATCTTTCCATTGACCCGGTATTCTGCCTTCCTATTATTCTTGCCAAAGTGAATCACCTCACATTTAATCCATATTAAACTCCATTTGCCACCTTCCAGCCCAATTCTGCAGTTTATCCAAGTCTCCCTGCAACCTGCAACATTCTTCCACACTGTCCACCACTCCACTGACTTTAGTGTCATCTGCAAATTTACTAACCCATCCACCTATGCCTGCGTCCAAGTCATCTATAAAAATGACAAACAGCAGTGGTCCCAAAACAAATCCTTGAGGCACACCACTAGTAACTGGACTCCAGGCTGAATATTTTCCATCAACCACCACTCGTTGCCTTCTTACGGAACGCCAGTTTCTAATCCAAACTGCTAATTCTCCCTCAATCCCGTGTCTCTGTATTCTCTTCAATAGCCTACCATGTGGAACCTTATCAAAGGCTTTACTGAAGTCCATGTACACCACGTCAACTGCCCTTCCCTCAGCCACATGCTTGGTCACCTTCTCAAAAAACTCAATGAGTTTTGGGAGTCACAACCTGCCCTTGACGAATCCATGCTGACTATCTCCAATCAAATTGTTGCTTGCTAGATGATAATAAATCCTATCTCTTATAATCCTTCCCAAAATGTTTCCTACAACAGATGTAAGGCTCACACGTCTATAATTACCTGGGTCAGCCCCACTGCCCTTCTTGAACAAGGGCACAACATTTGCAATCCTCCAGACCTCTGGTACTGAACCTGTAGATAATGAGGACTCAAAGATCAAGGCCAAAGACTCTGCCACCTCCTATCTGGCTTCGCAGACAATCCTCGGAAAAATCCCATCTGGCCCAGGGGATTTACGAACTTCACACCTTCTAGAATTGATCACACCTCCTCCTTACTAACCTTAATCCTTTCAATTCTAGTAGCCCGTAACTCAGTCACCTCCTCTACAATATTCTCCTGTTCCTCAGTGAAAACAGATGAGAAATAAGCATTTAGCACCTCTCCAATCTCCACAGGGTCCACACACAACTTCCCACTTCTGTCTTTGACTGGCCCTATTCCTACCCGAGACATCGTATTATTCTTCACATACCTATAGAACGCTTTAGGGTTCTCCTTTATTCTACCTGCCAATGTCTGCTCATGTCCCTTCCTTGCTCTTCTTAACTCTCTCTTTAAATCCTTACTAGCTCATCTGTAACTCTCCATCGCCTCATCTGAATCATCTTGTCTCATCGTCACATATGCCTCCCTCTTCTGCTTAACAAGAGATACAATTTCTTTTGTAAACCACAGTTCCCTTACCTTATCGCTCCCTCCCTGCCTGACAGGGACATACTTATTAAGGACAGCAATATCTGTTCCATAAACCAGCTCCACATTTTGATTGTCCCCATCCCTTGCATTTTGCTAACCCATTCTATGCCTCCTAAATCTTGCCTAATCACATTATAATTGCCCTTCCCCCATCTATAACTCTTGCCCTGTGGCATATTCCTAACCCTTTCCATTGCTACAGTAAACATAACCAAATTATGGTCACTCTGTCCAAAGTGCTCACCTACCACTAAATCAAACACCTGGCCTGGTTCATTACCAAGTACCAGATCCAGTGTGGCCTCCCCTCTCGTCGGCCCTTCGACATACCGAGTCAGGAAACCCTCCTGCACACATTGGACAAAAACTGATGCATCCGACATACTAGAGTTATAGCATTTCCATTCAATGTTAGGGAAGTTAATAGCTGCCATAATGACCACCCTGTTCTTTTCACTCCTGCCCAGAATCATTTTGCCAATCCACTCTTCCACATCCCTGGAACTTTGCAGGGGCCTATAAAAAACTCCCAGCAGTGCGACCTCTCCTCTCCTGTTTCTGCTCTCAGCCCATACCACCTCATCAAAAGTTCTTTCAGCCACCGTTGTACTGTCCTTGGCTAACAAAGCCACACCTCACCCTCTTTTACCATCTTCCCTGACCTTAATGAAAGATCTAAACCCTGGAACTTGCAACATCCATTCCTGACCCTGCTCTATCCAAGTCTCTGAAACAGCCAAAACATCGAGGAAAATGACAGAGTAAAAGTTTCCATAAAATACAAGCTGTTTTGCCGTACATTAGGAGAATCAGGAATGGCCCTTTTTTTCCCCATCTCGGGATGAACCCTCACCATCACTCACAGAGCTAATGAACAGCAGGAAAAATCTTCACCACTGACGACCTGCACTCACCTATCACCTTCCCACCTACCTTCCCCAGCCCCCACTCTGTTTATGTTTCAGTTCCCGTCCCCTCCCCCATTTCTGAAGAAGGGTCCTGAACCATCAACTTTCCTGCTCCTCTGATGGTGCCTGGCTCGCTGTGTTCCTCCAGCTCCACACTGTCATCTGTGACTCCAACACCTGCAGCTATTGCTATCTCCCTGTGAGCGATGTCAGCTTTGGTTCAATCGGAGCACGGGGCGGGGCCAATGGAAGCGGCCTACCCTCCAGCCAATCAGAGCGAGTGAGATGTTTGTCTGTGTGAAAATCATGTGATCGCCTCTGTCCGCGGGCGCAATATCTCTGCGAATGAGGGTTAGCTGCTTTCGGAAGGTACAGTACACGGGATAAAAAGGAAAGCTGCAAAAAAACGGGAGGGAAATACTTTCGGTATTGACTGAGAGGCTTTATTAGCCGTTGATGCATGTCAGAAAACAAATTTTAACATGCCGGCCCCGTTTTTTGCAGCAAACGGAAAAACTGCTACGGACCTGAGGCTGCGATAGGCAGAGGTAATTGCCACCATCTTTATTAGGGGCAGTGATCTTCGGGACTCATGCCGGATCGCCATATTTATAGGTGGCAACCTGCAGTGGAACGCAAGCGCAGCCTTTCTTGCTTGGGAGGGGAGATTAAGACAAGAGAAATGTTTGTTTTTGTTTTTGTTTTTCTGGACTTCTTTCCCAGACTGTGAGACACGGCGTGTATTTCCTGGGAAGGACCTTTGACGCTGGCGGAGTACTGGCTTCAGGCAGTATAAATTGCTGCAAGTTATCCGTTAGATATTTAATGGAGGAGAAATGCCGAAAACGTGTTCAGAACTGCATGTTCAAAAACAAAGTTGCTGGAAAAGCTCAGTAGGTTTGGTAGCATCTGTGAAAGGAAAAAAAATAACGTTTCGGATCCGCTAATCCTTGCTTAGAACTTCATGTTACCTGTTGCACTCTCACTGTAGGAAGTCCTGCTTTAAATATTATGATCTATTAAAGCATATCCGTTTGCCCAGTATTCATATGATTGGGATCAAATCACTGAAAGTGCTCTGAGTCCCCTTGTGCTCCCTCGTCAAATTTATTAATGTCTGACTTCCTCAGTCTGTAATAATGGGTGTATTTTACCTCTGCATCTTTCTGTGTGGGGGAGCAGGGTGCTTTTAAGAGGAGGATTTATACATAACTAACAGAAACCAAGAGAAATGTTTGCCTTTTCCAGACAATCTTGTGTTTTCTGGATTTCTGTCCAGGCCTGACCGTTATTTGTCTCTTGTGGATTTGCTTTACAGGATATTTATTGAGAATAATTTGCAAACCAGGATCCCAATGCAAGTTCTCCATTAAGCGGAGTGATCAGGATCTGAGTATCATTGACACTTAACAGTGAAAGGAAAGAGGTTTAACCATTCTATGCATGGGAGAATACTCCTGGTAAGTTTGTAACTTGAAAGCAGGATATTCAAATTTTTGGTTTGATCACCTCTGGGATAAGTGTTCAGTTCTATACCCTGCAGCTGAGAAAGGAGATATTGGCCTGAGAGGGGTAGATTTGTCCAAACAACACCTCGTCTCTTTGAAAGAACTGTCATATTTAGTCCCAATCGCCCACTTCATGATTTTAGTCTATACATTTTTCATTCTTGAATACCTGCAAACTTCCTTTTAAAATTCCTGATGGGCACAAATTCCAGCACCCCTCCAGGTGGAATCTTCCATTTCCTGACAACTCCATTGATCCTGAAACTGCTGAAGTCTGTGTTGATTCCTGAGGTTTATAAATTACTGCATTTAACGTGAAGATGCTGTTCCCTGAGCTTCCATTGAGCTGCATTGAAACAGTATGGGAGGCTGAGATCAGAGTGGGTGTGAGCATACAATGAAAATGAAAAGGCTGCACTGTGAGTGCTGCTTGGCTAAATGAGAGTGCTTTGGAGTTGGGTGAAACAGAAAGTGAAACTGAAAGATTGAGTGTGATGCTCAGTCTCAGTTTGGGCAGTTCAGAAAGTCTCTCAGTCCTAATGGAAACAGCCAATTGATATTTGATACTGTAAAGAATTTTCTTACAGTTTTTAAAGTATATATTAGCTTAAATAAAGTTAGGGGCTTTAGGTTTATAATAGTAATGTTTGAAATGAAGGGGGAGGACCTAGCTTAATTAAATTCTTTTTAAGGCAGAAACTGGCTTAATCTGGAGAGAAGTCAAAACAGAAGACATCACACCTGTGATGTGCTCCTCTTGCACAATAGAACATAGGCTCTTGATGTTGTGTCGACCTGTGAAACCACACTGAAGCCCATTTAACCCACACTATTCCATTATCATCCATATGTTTATCCAAAGACCACTTAAATGCCCTTAAACTTGGCGAGTCTACTACTGTTGCAGGCAGGGCATTGCACGCCCTTATTACCCTGAGTAAAGAACCTACCTCTGACATCTGTCCGATATCTATGACCCGTCAATCTAAAGCTATATCCCCTCGTGCTAGCCAGCTCCATCTGAGGAAAAAGGACCTCAGTGTCCACCCTATCTAATCCTCATATCATCTTGTATGTCTCTATTAGGTCACCTCTGAACCTTCTTCTCTCTGACGAAAACAGCCTAAAGTCCCTCAACCTTTCCTCATAAGACCTTCCCTCGATACCAGGCAACATTCTGGTAAATCTCCTGTGCACCCATTCCAATGCTTGCACATCCTTCGTGCAATGCGGTGACCAGAACTCCGAGTGCGGCCGCACCAGAGTTTCGTACCGCTGCAATATGACCTCATGGTTCTGAAACGCAATCCCTCTATCAGTAAAAACGAACACATTGTACACCTTCTTAACAACCCTATCAACTTGTGGAAACTTTCAGGGATCTATGTACATGGACACCGAGATCTCTTTGCTCATCCACACTATCAAGAATCTTACCATTAGCCCAGTACTCTGTATTCCTGTTACTCCTTCCAATGTGAATCACCTCACAGTTTTCCGCATTAAACTCTGGGACATTACCAGTGTCCCTATTGGCTATTTGTGCAGGAAGTGTGTCCATCTGCAGCTACTGGTTAACTGCTTTTCAGAGCTTGAGCTGTGGGTGCAGTCAGTATGGAGCATCCATGGTAACTGAGAAGGTTGTGGTCGCATTCTCAACAGACTGGTCACGCAGCAGGTGAAGATTACACAGACAGCAAGGGAATGGGTGACTATCAGACAAGTAAAAGGCTCAGAAAGGAAGTGCTGGAGTCATCTCCCTCAAATAGATATACTGTTTTGGGTACTGTTCAGTTGGGGGGGAGAGAGGTGGGGGATGTTGGGGTGGCCACTCGGGAAGCAGCATCAGTCGGGTTCATGGCACTCGGAGTAACTCCGCTGCATAGAAGGGGAGGGAAACGATAAATATGACTGTAGAGACAGGGGATTCAATAGTAAGGGATAGAGAGAGACATGAATCCAGGATGGTATGTTGCCTCCCTGGTGCCAGGATTAGCGATGACACGGAGCAGCTTCAGGACATTCTGGAGTGGGAGGGTGAACATCCGATTGTACCAGTGACATAGGAAAACCAAGGGAGGAGGACCTGAAAGCTGAAGATAGGAAGTTAAGAGATACACTAAAATACGAGATCTCAAATGTAGTATTGTCAAGCTTACACCCAGTGCCACATTGTTGTCGGGAGAAGTTTGTGTTGTGTTCAGTTGTACAAGTGACCTTTATTCAGAGCTCTGTTACCGCATGTGTGGGAGAGGCCAGAGTCCACTCCAAACCTGGCTTTCACATGAGGCCTAATTCCCCTCTTAAATACAGCTCAGATTGGAAGAGTGGACAGTGACACTCAAACTTTCCCTGGCTGATTGTGATATTTTTATTCCATTCGCTAGGTGTTATTTACATGCAATATTGTTGTCATTGTTAGCCACACACCCCAAATCAATATACCCAATCCAGTAAGCAAACCATTTTCCTAGGATGGTGACGGCGAGTACGAGGGGGCATAGCTTTAAATTGAGGGGTGAAAGATATAGGACAGATGCCAGAGGTAGTTTCTTTACTCAGAGAGTAGTAAGGGAATGGAACGCTTTGCCTGCAACGGTAGTAGATTTGCCAACTTTAGGTACATTTAGGGTGTCATTGGACAAGCATATGGACGTACATGGAATAGTGTAGGTTAGACGGGCTTGAGATCGGTATGACAGGTCGGCACAACATCAAGGGCCGAAGGGCCTGTACTGTGCTGTAATGTTCTATGTCGTATGTTCAAACAATCGTGGACAACACTATGTTCAGTCCTAAACCCTTCTATAATCTCCTGAGGTTAGCTCGAAAACTACTTCGTCTGTCTTTGGGACCTTACAATGCTTTTGACAGTTATATTCCTCCTCAGACATTTGCCAGCTGCACCACATTTTTTTGCCAAAAACCAAAATGGTATCTTATCACTAAGAACTTTTCCAAATTCTCTACTAACTGTAGTGTGGATTGTTAGGAATTGTGATTAAGTCTTTTAAACTCAACTCTGATATAAAGTGACTACAATTTGTAATACAGTTGACAAATTGTGGAAAAATCCCTCTCTTACTTCAGCTTAAAAGATCAAACAGTGTTTCTGACTTGCTGCTGCAGTTTACAATCCCAACGATTTGCATTCTGTAAATGATTTTTAAACTGAAGTTTCATTTTCTACTCTAAGCGCTTTCCATTATTACTTTCTTGTTTTAATAAAAAGCATCTATTCCAGTTCCACTGAGTGTGAAATTCAGTCACTTTAGAGCTTTACCAAGCCATGAAACAAAATTTGTTCAGATTTCACAAATAACTAAGGCACTAACCATATCTTCATTTCGGATTTTGTAATCTATCTTTGTCACTCTTCCCTTGATCTTTGGATGTAAGAATTTATTCAAATTATCCGTATCGACATTTCAATTGTTTTATCTCTCTGCAGCCCTGACTTCTCTCTTTATAATCTTCCTTTGCCCCTTCCTATGTTGTTGGTCTTTTCGAGGTTGTGTTTACACCATTTATTGCTTTTCCTTCCATAATGATACAGTGAGCTGCTTTTATTGCTGACAAACATTTGCTCTAGGAATTCAGCTAACCCTTTCACGTTAATTGGTTGTTTGCATTTCTGGTTACAATTACCTAAACAGTTCAGAATGCTGTAGGATCAGACTTTTGCTTCTACTTTTTATTAAGTAACAAACTTGTGATTGTGGCTGAACCAGGCCTTTAAAAACTGCCTCTTGTTAAAATGCTTATGTGTTTTGAACTGTCTGTTTACAGAAACCCAAGTAAATTCCCTAATGTTCCTTCTCAACAGGACTCTTTTATACCCCCCACAGGACCTTTTGTGATCTAATCCCGTAACAGTGTGAGCTGCTACAATGCACGTGCTAGTAAAAGCATAAGAGGACAGATGAGATGAGTGCATGGCTGGAGCTATAACTTAAAAGGTTTGGATTCCTGAGGCATTGAGACTGTTTGTTTGTTTCTGGGGAAGGTGGGACATGCACAAGCTTGAACAATTGTCCTGGGCAGAGCTGGGACAGATATTCTTGTTGATGCTTTTGCTAGTTCCACTGGTGAGGATTTAAACTCGTATGACAGGGGAATGGGAACCCAAGTATAGCTTTAGCAGTAAAAGACTCAAATCAGCAAATGGGATTTGAAATTAGTTCATGATGTTGTCGGTGGCTGAAAGATTAAAAGAAAGAAGGATTAATCAAGATCAAATCTCTTTTCATACATCAGTCCTGTGATCCCAGGAATTGGCCTGGTGAACCTTCTTTCCGATCATTCAGTAGCCAGGCCATCCTTCCTCTGGAAAGGAGAACAAAGGTGCACACGACTCCAGGTGTGGTCTCACCAAGGCCCTTATAGAAAGATATCCCTCTTCCTGTACTCGAATCCTCTCACAATGAAGGCCGAAATATCATTTGCATTCTTCACTACTTGCTGCTGCCTGTTTCCGAAAAGAGAATAGGAGAGAAACACGGAACTAAATGGGGTCAGACACTCGGGTAACATTGTGTTCAACAATGTCCCCATTGTATCGGTGCTGGCCACCAAGCACCTATTGAAGCTAGGCCCGTTTTCTGGCACTCGGTGTGTAACCTGTATTTTGGTGCAGTGGATGATCATCTCAACACTTCTTCAAGATTGCAATGGTTCCTGCATCTATCACCATTTCAGATGCTGCCAGATCTGCTGAGTATCTCTATCATTTTCTGTTTTTATTTCAGATTTCAGGTATTTTTCTGCATCTTAGTCCTTCAGAAGGATCAGAGGGTATGGAGAGAAAACAGGAATTGGATTCATTTTCAGATGAATAAAATGCCTGCCCTTCATGTCTGTCCAAACTCTATCTCTTTTTGTAGTTTTGGGCAAACGCTGACTGTTTCCCTTCCCTGAAGGACATTTAATGAACCAGTTCAGTTTTACTGATAATCCAGCAGTGCCCCTCAGTGTTGCATCCACAATTGATCAGATTAATTTCTGAGTTTGACAATCTTTGTGTGTGTTCTTCTGGTTTCTCTCTCTCTCTCTACTTTTTTTTTCTTCAGTTTGAAATTGTGATTGCATTCAGAGAAATCAAACAAAACCACATCCAGATCTGACACTCAATCTGTTTGTCGTAACCTAATTATCTCAGGATTTTGAACATTAAAGGAAGAAGCACTGTTCACACCAGGGAGAAATGCGTATTGTCTGTGTGTCGAAGATTCTGTGAAGATTCATCTGAAATGCCCAAACACCAGCACGGTCACACTGGGGAGAGACTGTGGAAATGTGGGGATTGTGGGAAGGGATTTATTTACCCATCCCAGCTGGAAATGCACCAACGCAGTCACACTGGGGAGAAACTGTTCATTTGCTCTGATTGTGGGCTGGGATTCACTCAGTCAAGCAACCTGCTGAAACACCAACGAGTTCACAGTGGGGAGAGACTGTTCACATGTTCCGAGTATGGGAAGGGATTTGCTCACTCAACCAACCTGCTGAGACACCAGCGAGTTCACTCTGGGGACAGACCATTCACTTGTTCTATGTGTGGAAAGGGATTCACTCAATCATCCCAACTGTTAACACACCAGCAAGTTCACCACAACCACATTTGAAGGATTTTGCCCTTAAATCAAGGAATGAACTTTGATCTTTGGGCTGTTTGTACTGGTGTCATTAGTCCCTGCTCAAAACTTGATCTTCTCTTGGGAAATAAGGTAGGGCAGGTGACTGAGGGGTCAGCAGGGGGGACAATATTTTGGGGCCTATGATTATATCTCTATTAGTTTTAAAATAATTATGGAAAAGGATAGACTTTGGTCGAAGAGTCAAAGTTTTAAATGAGGCCAATTTTGACACTACTATGCTTCTTAAAAGCACAGTAAGACCGCCTATGTGTGGGAATGCACGAGATGGGTGAGATACAAAAAAGTATTTTACATCAGTATTTACTGTGATAAAGGATACAAAAGCTAAAGAACTTCGAGAAATGAATGTGTATCTTGAAAAGCTCCATGTTGTAGAGGAGGTGGTGCTGGATGCCATACAGAGCATAAAGGTGGATAAATCCCCAGGACCTCTTCAGGTGTATTCTCGAACTTTGCGGGAAGCTAAGCTTGCGATTGGGCCCCTTGCTCAGATATTTGCACCATTGACAGTCATAGGTGAGCTGTTACACTGGAGGTTGGCTAATCTGGTGCCATTGTTTAAGAAAGGTGGTAACATAAAACCAGGGAACAATAAACTTTTAGTGAGCCTGACGTCAGTTGTGGGTAAGTTGTTGGAGGGAATTCTGAGGGATAGGATTAACATATATTTGGAAAGCGTGGACTGAATGGGGAATAGTTGACATGGCTTTGTCCATAGGAAATTATGCCTTACTAACTTGATTGAGTTTTTTTGAAGAAGTTAGAAACAAGATTGATGGCAGACCGGTGGATGTTTTCGATATTCCTCATGGTCGACTGATTAACAAGGTTAGATCACATGGAATCCAGGGAGAGCTGGCCATTTGGAAAGGCCTTTGACCTGCAGTATGCTGCAAGGATTGGTACTTAGTAACTATAACTCCTACATTCACATCCAAATCATCTTTATAAATGACACACCACTGGTCACAGGCCTCCAGTCGACAAAGCAACCCTCCACCAGCACTCCGTCTTCTACCTTCAAGTCAGATCTGTTTCCAAATGACTGGTTCTCTCTGTATTCCATGTGATCTGACCTTGCTAATCAGTCTACTATGAGGAACCTTGTCAAACGCCTTAGTGACATCCATATAGAACACATCCACCTCTTTGCGCTACTCAATCCTCTTTGTTCCTGCATCAAAAAAAATCAAGTCAGTGAGACATGATTTCCCACACACACAGCCATGTTGATTATCCCTAATCAGTCCTTCCCTTTCCAAATATTTCAAGTACTATCCCTCAGGATTCCTAGAACGACTTTCCCACCACTAATATCAGGCTCACTGGCCTATAGTTCCCTGGCTTTTCCTTACCACCTTTCTTAAATAGTGGCACCACATTAGCCAACTTCTGGTCCCTCACCTGTGACTATCGATGATACAAATATCTCAGCAAGGGGCCCAGCAATCACTTGCCTAGCTTCCCTCCGAGTTCTCGGATACACCTGATCAGGTCCCAGGAACTTATCCACTTTTATACGTTTTAAGCATCACTACCTCTGTAATATGGATAATTTTCAAGATGTTGCTATTTATTTCCCCACAGTCCATATCTTCCATATCCTTTTCTGTAGTAAATACTGATGCATAATACTTGTTTTATTATATTCCCCATTTCTTGCAATTCCACACATAGGAGGCATTGCTGCTTTTTAAGGGGCCCTGTCTCTCCATCGTTATCCTTTTTGTTCTTAATCTATTTGTAGAATCCCACTGGATTTTCCTTAATACTATTTGCCTAAGTTACCTCATGTTCCCTTTTTGCCCTACTAATTTCCCTCTTAAGTATACTATTGTCATTATACTCTTGTAAGCATTCACTCGATCTCTGCTGTCTATACCTGACATGTCCTTCCTCGTTTTTCTTGACCAAAACCTTGATTTCTCTCGTCATCCAGAATTCCCTATACCTACCAGCATTGTCCTTCACCCGAACAGGAGTATACTGTCCCTGAACTCTCGTTATCTCTTTTTTTTTGAAGGCTTCCCACTTTCTAACTTTCTGTTTTACCTGCGAACATCTGCCCCAATCAACTTTTGAAAGCTCTTGTGTAATACCATTAAAATTGGCCTTCCTCCAATATAGAGCTTTAACTTTCAGATCCGGTCTACTCTTTTCCATCACTATTTTAAAACTAATAGAATTATGGTCACTGGCCCCAAAGTCCTCCCCTGCTGATACCCTAGTCACCTGTCCTGCTTTATTTGCCAACAGCAGGTCAAGTTTTGCACCTTCTGTAGTCGGTACATCACATACTGAATCAGAACATTTTCCTCTACACTCTCAGCAAACTCCGCTCCATCCAAGCCTTTTAGACCATGGAATTCCCAGTCTGTTTGGAAAGTTAAAATCCCTTCCATCACCACCCTGTTATTCTTCCAGATAACTTCTTTCAAAATTATTTGTCAGATTCCTGCTGACTAATGGGGGTGGCTATAGTATAATCCCAATAAGGTGATCATCCCTTTCTTATTTCTCAGTTCCACCCAAATAACTTCCCTGGATGTATTCTCAGATATATCCTGCCTAAGTAACGCCGTAATGTTATCCTTGCTCAAAAATGCCACTTTTCCCTCCTCTCTTGCTTTGCTTCCCCCTCCCCCTTCGACTTTCTATCCTTTCTATAGGAACTATATCTTAGAACATTAAGCTGGCAGCCCTGTCCACCTCTGAGCCTTGCCTCTGTAATTGCAATGATAACCCAGTTTCATGTTTCCAATCTTGCCCTGAGTTCCTCTGCCTTAGCTGTTAGGCCTCTGGCATTGAAATAAATGGCGTTTAATTTATTAGTCCTTTCGCATTAATCTCAATAACAAATACGTAACTGTAGAGTAGGTTTTGAAAATGATAACGTTTTATTGCTGTAGATCAACACATTCACACTGGGTAAAGACAATCCACCCGCAGTGTGTGAAAAGGGATTCCCTAGTTCATTAGGACGGGTTTTCATAGAATTCGGAGTATTCCTACAGTATGGAAACAGGCCCTTCGGCCCAAGAATTCCACACAAAACCTCAGAGCATCCCACCCAGACACATCTCCCCGTAGCCCACCTAATGTACGCATCACTGAACACTCTGGGCAATTTAGCTTGGCGAATCCACTAACCAGCACGTGGGAGGAAACCAGAGCACCTAGAGGAAACCCACGCAGCCACAGGGAGAATATGCCAACAACCACACACTCGGTTGCCCAAGGGTGGAATCAAATCCAGGTCCCTGGCACTGTGAGGCAGCAGTGCTAACCGCTGAGCCACTGTGGTTAAACACCAATGAGTTCCCAAGAATCTGTAGGAATTTTTGTTGCTCGTATTATCTGTATTCAAGTCATGTTATCTGGGCTTGTTTCTCATGATGTTTGAAAACACCACATGTCTGGTTACCTTGTTGGGAGAAAAAATGATATAAATTTTATTAAAACTACTGTGCATTGGATCTTTATCTCAAAAGCAGACTAATTTATTTTGAAAGGGGAGATGGAGAGCCTATCTCCTCTATCCTCACCTCCAACAAGTGCGAGGAACCTGTGGTTTTTATTTTTCACTCAATGACAGTCAGTACATTTCATATGAGCAACTGGGAACCGAGTCATCCCAAAATGCTTGAAACTTAGTGTACTAATGGTACACTATTACAATAATAACCATTACAATTCTTTTCTGAACCTTTTGAAGTTTTACAACATCCGTCCTTCAGCAGGAAGAGTAGAATTACACACAGCGGTTACACCTAAACTGGAATGGGAACTGCATCCTTGTGGGAGCTGGGGATGGGTTTCCAGTACTGTTGGGGGTCATGTAAAAAGTTTAGCAGTGGGCTGAAATCCAGAGAATGTTCAAAAATAATAATGGCCAAAAAGAGAAGAAACAAGAGAGTCTGGAAGGCATTGTCATTGGGCAATTAAGATATAAGAGAGTTTGCCACGGGTGAATGGTATTTAATGCTTGGAGTCAGATGAATAAGGCAGATGATTTGAGGATACAAATTAGTGGGGTCATAAAGCCATTGCTGTCACTTGGACATGGTTAGCAGCTCAGTATTCCAGGATACAGGGCCTTCATGCAAGGCAGTGGAGGTGGTAAAGGAGGAGGAAATATTGTTATTTTGCTTCAGGAATCTATATAGCAATAAGGACAGGTGACATTTTTGAAAACCCCTTTAAATAAATAAGGAGACAGATTTTGAGAAAGTGTAGAAGTAGCAGGATTATGGTAGCAGAGACTTTCAACTTCCTCAACATTAATGGAGTCGTCATAATGTGAAGGATTTATCAGAATTTTTAAAATACATCCAGGAGAGCATTTTTTCAGCCACTAAGTAGAAGTCCCAACAAGGAAGGGGAAGGTCCTGGACTTGACTTTAGGTTACAAAGTTGAGCAAGTGGTTGAAGTTTCAGTGGGATAGCATTTTGCAGGTAGTTATTATAACTATTCGATTCAGGATTTGTGTGAAAAAGGACAAGGATGGGTCTAAAGTCCTAAACTGATGCTGAAGTTATGAAGAAAGTAAATGGAATTTTGGCCTTAACTGCGAGGTGTTAGTGTTTTGAGGATCGGGACATCTTGTAACAACTGTATTGGATGTTGGTGAAGCCATATTGGTTTAGCTACTCGTATTTAAGAAAGGATATGCTGGCGTTGAATGCGGTGCAAAAGAGATTCGCTAAGCTGATTCATGGGATGTAAGGGTCATCAAGAATAGCTGGAGGAAGGGAATTTGCAAAGGGAAAATACTAAATAAACAGGTGGTGCCCAGTGTTGGGCTCATACTCACAACTCTGCACTTAAACAGCGTATGTTCCAACAACTGAGTTAACTTGGCCTTCCACAGTCAATGTTCAAATCCTGCTTTATAAGGTGACAAATGGGTTTTTCACTGACGCCGCTGCAGTCCAAGGAAGTAAAAGGTAACTGCTTTAGAAAATCCCAAGGTTCCAATGTATTCTTCTCATTCACATTGCAATCCATTTTCAGTACTTGCTCCAGGATTTAACATTCAAAATTAATTTCGTGATGTTGTTGCCCTCATCTTTAAGTGCCCTGTATAACTCCAGTCACTCGGTCGAATGGTGAAAAAGTCTGTTTCAATAAACCAATTTTTTTCAGCTACAGTCTAAGAAATGTTCCTTTATTTGCTGAATCTCACACAACATTTTCTTTCTTCTGTGTGTCAACAACTTTTGCCAATTCTCATGTTACGGACTACATTTTCAGAATCTTTTTAACCAGAGGTTTCTGGTGCAGTTGTAAGACTTCATATTAAATGGTACAAAAAACCAAACGGGCTTAAAAGATGAGAAAGGAAATACATTTTTGTATTTTTGCGTGAAGACGGTTCAGTTACTGTGTGCTTGTTTCATATAAAATGGATGATTGAAGTGTTCACAGTGCACTATTTAAATAGCAGATACGAAGACCTTGTGAGCAAGCATTTAAGACATTTGACACATTGAGGGAATTAATTTAGAAACCCAAAATGTCCAGAAAATGTGCTGGATAAATTCAGCAGGTCTGTTATTTTCGCTCTTTTCGATTCAGGATGGGTATGGAAAAGGACAGAAATGGGTCTAAAGTCCTCTGCGGGTGCTGCAAATGATTAAGAGAGAAGATCGAATTTTAGCTTTAATTGCTACATAGTTGTTACAATTTTTAACAATTATGTAGGATGTTAGTGAAGCCATTCCTGCGGAGAGAAAGAAATAGTGCAAATATCTTGAAACTAACATGATTTCACTTGTCTCATTGCCAGACCTCCTATGTTTCTTTCACACTTTCTGTTAAACAGCAAGAAGTTCTTTTCTTGAGAAGAGAAAAGCATGAGAGGTAACCTGAGAGAAATTGGAGACTCTGCAGGGATTTGAGGCAAAAATGGTGTTGAGGTTGAGGTTGTTAGAGATTTAAGAAATGGTAATGCAGTCTCGAGGCCTCTCCTGCTCCATGACTAAAATTTGGTGCAGCGACATCATCATTGAAGACAATAAGGATGACCACGACTTGTCAGTTACTGTGGCTGAACAGTCTTAAGGTGCTGAATTAAGACTCCAGTCTTTTCATTGATGTGGGTTTGAATCCCACTGTTGCGAATGTTCCTTCAGCAACTGGCATTTTCTTCTCAGCAGGATTTTGCGAGTGCAAGAAAAGAGGAGACAATACACATATGACTTGCTGCATGAAGAAAAAAAATATATACTTGAAGTTTTATTAAAGTTATCTTTTCAAGGAGCTACACAGACATGTTTGAGTGTACAGGAGACATAGAAACAAAATGGTACAACAGGGATGAGGAAGAACAGTGCGAGAGAGGGAGGGGAAAACCTATGTTAGCTCATCCTCAGCGTTTATCCAGAACAGCATTCGGTGAGAGTAACTACTGTACAGTCCTGTGGAAAGTAGGTCCCATTCTCACTTTGAGAAAAACTTATCATGCTGTATGGTACTATCACGATGCTAAATTGGATAGTCTTTTAACAGATCTGTTGATGTATCTTTTTAGCACCTGTGATGCACTTTGGGCCAATAACACTAGAAATGAGACAGCAGAGATTTGAATCACTCCAACATTACAGGAAGGTTGAATGTGGGGGACCGGTCTGTGTTAGAGTAGTTAAATCTAGAAGTAACAAAGAATGGATAGGGTTTCAGCAGCAGATGAGCTGAGATGTGGATGGAGTCAGGTGATGTTACTGAGATAGAAACAGTTAGTTTGGTGATGATGCAGGAGAAAGCTCATCTTAGTGTGAAGTATTTCATCAGAGTTGTGAACAGTCTGGTTCAGCTTCACACAGTTACTAGACAGAAGGTTGCAGTCAGTGTAGAAGCTGTCTCAGTGTTTAATTGGAGGAAATTGCTGTTCATCCTGCACTGGATTCAAACAAGTCAGGATGATGTGTGACTTGGAGGGGGTCCTCACCGTGATGGTGTTCCATAGATCTTCCACACTGGACATTCACAACAGTGAAGATTAAGGGTTTGTGACATGATGTCAAAGTCCTGATTGAGATGTGGATTTAGTCAATACCTGTATTTCACCTCTTTCTCAACATTCTTTGTCTGTCCACTCACAAAGACGCCAGAGTCTTGTATAAGTCCAGACCAGGTGGCAGCTTCTGTTCCCTGATCGACATTAGTGAATCACTGGCTTTTGTGGTCACTTTTTTTTAAATAGTGTGTCATTAATCCTACGGGGTGGCACGGTGGCTCAGTAGTTAGCACTGCAGCCTCACAGTGCCAGGGACCCGGGTTCGATTCCAGCTTCGGGCAACTGTCTGAGCGGAGTTTGCACATTCTCCCCATGGCTGTGTGGGTTTACTCCAGGTGTTCCGGTTTCCTCCCACAGTCCAAAGATGTGCAGGCTAGGTGGATTGGTGGATTAGCCATGCTAATTTGCCCGGAGTGTTCAGGGGTGTGTGGGTGATAGGGGGATGGGTCTGGGTCCGATGCTTCAAGGGGCAGTGTGGGCTTGTTGGGCCAAAGGGCCTGTTTCCACACTGTAGGGAGTCTAATCTAATCAAACTACCAGATTCATTACGAGCTGATTGCATAGGCAGCCTGGTGTTTGTGTGGACTCTCTCTTCATTGCATTGTTCTGTTTTAAATTGATTTCACAGTGTACTCAAAGGGAAACTGACATCAGGCATAATCCCAGGGTCTTATGGACACCTCAGTTTATTGTAAACAGAACATTATCAGATTTTGAACATGTAAGGAGAAAGCATACACGTATTGTGTGTGTGGACACGGTTTTAGTTAATTACCAGGACTGGCACAATGCAAGCCTTGATTGTGGGGAGGGATTCACTTGGTGAACCACAGTCCTGGCATACAAGCTGCTCACACTGACGAGAGACCTTTTAAATGTCCAAACTGTGGGAAGTGCTTTAAATGTTCTGGGCAACTGATGAATCATCAATATGTTCACACTGCTGAGAGACTATTTGTGTGTTTTTTGCAGACATATGTTCAGGTGATCAACTAGCCTCAGTATACGCCAGCGAGTTCACGCTGGAGAGAGGCCATTCGTCTGCTCTGAGGGTGGGAAGGGATTCACTCATTTATCTCATTTGCTGACACAGAAGTGAGTTTGTAGGTAGCTATTGGATGTTTGGATTTTGCTTTCAATCACAGTCAGTACTGAACCATTTCAATGGAATCTGTTTCCACTGGTTTATAACTCCAGTTCTCAGTCTTTATATTTAGCATAAGAGCCAAATCAGCTTTCTGTGTGACCTGCAGTATGTTTATTTTTTAATGATATCTCTAATACAAGTTTGTTCTCATTGAACATTTCTTCCCCCTCCCCCATGTATCCTCCATCCTCACCTACAACAACAACTGAGGAGCTCAAAGAGCTTCATTGTCTCACTCATGGTGGCAATCGATCCACTGCCTCTGCTGCTTCCGATAAGGCCAAGGGGCTCCTAAATTTTGCCCTGTGTCTGAGCCCAGAATCTGCATGTTTCTCTCCTACATTGTTACAGCCAGTGTGTTACCAGCGCCTCTCAACTGGCTGCCAACCTTTTCTCCTAACTGTCTCCCTTCCTTGTGTGCTTTTTCATCTGCTTGCCCCAACTTCTGGACCTTCTGTATTCCTTGTGACTGTCAATTTGGACTTTTCTCCTTGACACCTATCATAAGTGTTTTTTTTAAATCTTATCTTAAATTCTAATTGTCATACAAGCAGCCCTGAATGTTTGCACTTCCTTTCCTTTTTGAGTGTACTTGAGCCATCTTCTCTTTGAAAGTAGCCCTTATTATTATTTATACTTTGTCCCATCAACCTGTCACTCCAGTCATTGCTGTCCAGCTTTGACCTTGCCCTTGAAGACAACTTTCCATCAATTGAGTTTTCTCATTCTGAATTAATGCTGGTTATTATCTGACATTATTCTGTACCTTCCTACACGTGATCATGGTCTCCTGAATGGTCTGACACTGACACTTGATCTACTTGGCTCCCATCATTCCCAAGAAGTAGGACCAAACGAGCGCTCTTTCTTTTTGAACTGAATGCACTGTTTTCGGAAATTTATCGTGCATACAATCCAGGAAAACTTACCCTTGCTGCCTCTTACTCTACCAATATTCCAGTCTGTATTTGAAAAACTGAGGTCTCAAATAACACTACAGAACAGGAATAGTCCCTTTAGCCCACAAGCCTCCATTAACGCATGATTTTCTAATCATGAAATCTCTTTCTTTCCCCTGCACAGTTTGTATCTCTCTATTCCCTGCCAATTCACAAATCCATCAAGATGTCTTTTAAGCATTGTGATTGTACCTGCTTATCCCACTTCCTCTGGCAATGCATTCTAGGCACATACTGTCCTGTGTGTAAAAACTTACTTTTCACACTTCCTTTACATTTTGCCCTATTACTTTAAACTTATGTCCCCTACACAAACTGTCATTTCTACTCTAGACTCCAACTATCCATGTCTCTCCCAGTTTTGTAAATTTCTACCGGGTTGCCCCTCAGCCTCTGATGTTCAAAAGAAAATAAACCAATTTTATCCAACATCTCCTCATAACTAATATCCTCCAAACAAAGTGACATCCTGGTAACCTGTTTCTGTACCCTTTGCAAAGCTGATCATCCTTGTGGTGGTTTGGTGAGCAGAATTGTACACAACATTGCAGATGTAGCCTCACTGAAGTTCTCGCGAGCTGCAACATGACCAGTTTTTATACACTTTGCCCTGACCATCTTCTCCACTAGACTTGTCATTTTCAGGGAACTGTGAACCTGTAGACCTAGATACTGCTCTATGATTGTGCTTCTCAGAATTCTACCATTTACTGTGCACTTCCCTCCTTCATTAGACCTTCCAAAATGTATCACCTCACATTTGTCTGGATTAAATGCCACCTGCCATTTTTCCATACAAGCCTCCAGTCAATCTATATCCTGCTGTATCGTCTAGCATTCCTCCTCACTACTCACAGCTCCACAGATCTGTTATTCACATATTTACTAATTTGATCACCTATGTTCTCCTCCAAATATTTTTTATAATAAATATGTTAACGACAGCGGTCTGATTCCTACAGAAAAGCACTGGTTTCAGATCTATAGCTACTCTTCATCTTCTATGACAAAGCCAGTTCTGTACCCAACTCATGGTGTAACCAAGGTCACTTCGACTTCTGTATCAGCCTGCCACGAGGAACCTTGTCAAAGGCCTTGCTAAAGTTCATGTGGATAACATGCAACGTGGCTTCCTGCAGAAGAGGTCATGTCTCACAAACTGGCTTGTGTTTTTTTTTGTTTTTTTTGAAGTCAAGAGGCTGATTGAAGGCAGCGCAGTGGATGTTGTCTGCATGTACTCTACGGAAATATTTGACAAGCTCCCTCATTGTAGGTGGTTCCAGTAGATTAAGTCACATGAGATTGATCCATGGTGCGTTGGTAAATTGGATTGGGTTAGAGGACAGAGGGTGGGTGGCGATGGTGTTTTTTGACTGGAGATCTGTAACCAGGGGTGTTCCACAAGGTTTGTTATTTTTATAAAAGATTTGGATGAAAATCTAAGTTGGTTTGCTAATGCTGTGAAAATTGGTGCAGCTGAGGATAGTGAGTTAGGGTGTCTAAGGACACAGCAGGATGTAGATCAATCGGAAAGTTGGATGGAGAAATGGCAGACGGACTTTAATTCAGAGAAAATTGAGGTAATGCAGTTTGGGAGGCTAAATGCAAGAGGAAAGTATACAGTAAATGGCAGGGCCATTAGGATCATTGGTATAAAGGGGGATCTTGGGGCCTAATTCCAGATAGCTCCCTGAACACAGTTGGATAAGGTGGTAAAGAAGAAAGTTGAGTGCACCAGTGCACTGTCATCAGTGTAGGGTAGAGGCTTAAAGACAAGCTTTATTTTTGTCTTTGTTTTCGGTCTGGATTGAGAGTCAGGCTTGCTGCCTGACCAGGTATACAGGTAAACTTCTTCATTTCAGAGGGGAATGTCAAGGCCAAGAGAAAGAAGAAGAAAATGTGAAACAAAGTTAAGGTTATGACAATAGCCCAGTTTCACTTCATTCTTTACCCTGGCCCTATCAGATGTGACGCTGTTAATCTGTACAATACAGGGCAGTGAAAGGAGCAGTTGGCCCTGCAAGCATTGATGAACAAAACTTGTTTGGTCATCTCCTTTGTCAGCTTTCTTTCTATAAATTGATTTTTATGTTTTCCCTTTCACAAGGCATCTGCTTCTTTCTCCAAACACAAATCTTGAATTCAGAATGACCGTTGGTGGTTTTAAAAAGGGACACTTGTCCAAACCATCAGCAATATATCCAGATTACCAAACTGCAGCCAATTATAGTTGTGTTTACATCAGTTGAAACAGATCTAATATTGTCAGACTTAATTTTGGTAGCAGAATTCAATTCTTTCTTAAAATACGGAAATCTCTTGCTGGGCCATCATTAGTCACCCTGGAGAAGATGCTGGTGAGTTTCCTCCTTGAACTACTGCAGTATAAACGTATTCAGGTTCACTTATTTATCTCTAGTTGAAGGACTGAGTGAATCGCTTCCCACAAATGGAGCAGGTGAATGGCCTTCTCTCGTGTGAACTTGCTGATGAGCAGAGCGAAGATGAACACCTGAAACTACTCCCACAGGAAGTGCAGCTGAACAGCTTTTCTCTGGGATAAACTCGCTGGTGTCTCAGCAAACTGGATGATTGACTGCAGCCCTTCCCACATACAGAGCAGGCGAATGGTTTTCTCCCCCCCCCAGCCTTGGCGTGAACTCGCTGGTGTCCAATGAGGGCAGATGCGTGTCTGAACTTCATTCCATAGGAGGTGCAGCCAAATAGTTTCTGCTCAGTATGAATTTGCTGGTGTGATTGAAGGCTGGATGAATGAGGGAATTTCTTCCCATGCACCGAACAATTGAATGGCTTCTCCCCTCCTCGGTGCAAATCCACTGATGTCACATGAGCCAGGATGTCTGTAAATCTCTTCCCGCGCTCTGAACAGGTGAACGGTCTCTCCCCAGTGTGAATTCTCTGATGTGACATGAGTTTGGTTGTTTGATTAAATTCCTTCCCACACACAGAACAGGTAAGTGGCTTCTTCCTGATGTGAATTCATTGATGGATTTCCAGCTGGGATGGGTAATTGAATCTTTTTACTATAGTTCTCACATTTCCATGGTTTCTGCACAGTACTGTCACCTTTGTATCACTTCAGAATGGTTGATCAACTGAAGCCTTGACAGCACATTGCTCGAGCAGAGTATCTCCCCACTGCGAATGGTGTAAATGTTTTCCCAACCTTCTTGATTGATTGGTTCAATTTCTCTCCACAAGAAATATGCTGGAATGCTCCCACATTGGATGTGTAACAGGGTAAATCTTTTATGCAGTCTCCTCACTGCAATATTGTCAGCTGAATATTGTCTGTATCACCTACATACAGGTCAAACATTTCTCCTTCCACATTCAGAGGCTGAAGGGACTCAGCTCCTCATAAATTGCATGAGTCAACCATTCACAGCAGGAAATTTGATTTGTGTTTAATATCTGCAAATACTTCTCTTCTAATATCCTGCAAAAGGAGTTTACAAAAGTCATTTACTGTCATTGCAGGAAAAAATTCAGAACAGACATGTCCAGATCCTAAGGAACATTATTCTTCTCTCTTATTTCTCAATTCTGTAAACTCCTGGCGCTACCCTCCTTCCTCTTTCAACTAAAATCCAGATCTATCCCCCTATCTCTGTCCTCCTCTTCCAGTTTTCTCCCTTTCTCCGTCCTCTTCTCTCTGGATCAAGTTCCCAACTCCAGTCGGCTGACTGAAAATCAAATCAGTGAGTCTGATTCGGGGTTTGAGTCTCCAGTGGCTGTTTGGTGAATCCTCCCCATACACCTCTAGGATTTCCTTCTTAGTTACAGCCTCATCGATTTCTGCCCAAGTGAGACACGGCTTCCCTTTCCGAAAATGGCGGCCAAGTATCTGGGGAGAATTCCCGTCCCCGACCTAACCAAGATGGCGGTTAGTAATCCTTGGCCTGATACATGGGGGCCCCAGGCCTTCCCTACGAGATTATAAACTGCCCAGGCCATCACCTCCCGCGGTTTCCATTCCTACCCCGTCTCACAAACTCCTGCCTCGAGAGCAGGACAGGGATTTTGTTGCTTGAGCCTGGAGAGCTTCTCAAATTGAGTCCCCTCCTCCAACCTGGCACCACCTGCAGCCTGCTGCAATGCCTGCACTGCGCACTGGGCCTGTGTGATTGGCCTGGAGCTGCCGTCAATGTGAATGTTGGGGCGGGGGGGGGGGGGGGGGGGGGGGTGCAGATATGAGTGACCAACAAAACACGGGCGATTGTCTAACCAATCGGAGTGAATGACGGGCAAGAATATATGTAGCTCTCGCTCATTGGCTGAAACTCATACCAAGCGTCATAGTTCCGGGGCGGACACGACATATCATACACCCAGTGAACTGAACAACACTGCATGACACCAGGGCAACTGCACCCGGAGTATTCCGTTCAGTATTGTTCTCCTTATCTAAAGAATGATAGTCTGTCTTTGTAGTCACAGTGCTATGGAGATATACCAGACTGATTCCGGGAAGGGGGTTTCTTCATTCAGAGAGGAGTAAATCTGTGGACTTCAACTACCAAAGAAAGTGGTTTAGCAAAATATTGAACGTTGTGAAGAAGGTTTAGATTATTGTTCAGAGGGATAAAGGGATCAAAGGGTGTTGAAAGTGAGAAAGTACTGAGTTGGTGATCAGCAATATCAGCATGAATGGCAGAACAGTCTCAAGGGCGAAAGAGCAATCTGTTCATGAAGAAGGTCTGAGGCTCCGAAAGCTTGTGTTTTCAAATAAACCTGTTGGACTAATAAGCTGGTGTTGTGTGATTTCTGACCTTGTCCACCCTAGTCCAACACCAGCACGTCATGTTCTTATTTTCTAAGACTCTAGATCACTATTCTTAATTTCCCTCCTAGTCATGGATAGGCCCCATTTCTCATTTTATTTTTGTGCCAGATAGGAATGAACAACTGTTGCAGTTCTCCAATATTTTCTTTAAGTGTTTTCACTTGCCTATCCAATTCTATCTCCTTAAGTTATGCTCCCCAATTTATTATGGCCAGCTTGTGTGCCATGCCATTCACGGCTTCCTCTTTTTAAATTCAGGATCTTAGTCTCAGAAGCAACTCTGCCACTCTCCAACTTAGAGCCACAGAGTTGTACAGCATGGAAACAGAATCTTTGGTCCAATGCGTCCAAGCTAACCAGGTATCCTAATTAATGTGGTCCCATTTAATACCATTTGGCCCATACCCCTGCAAACTCTTCCTGTTCACGCACCCATCTAGATACCTTTTAAATGTTGTAATTGTACCAGCCTCTACCACTTCCTGTGGTAGCTCATTCCATACATGTACCACCCTCGACATGAAAAGAAAATGCCCCTTAGGTTCCTTTTACATCTTTCTGCTATCAACTTAAAGCTATGTGCTCCAGTTTTGGACTTCTAGCCTGGGAAAATGACGTTGACTACTCACCTTTGCCACGTCTCTCACGATTTTATAAACATTTACAAGGCCACCCCTCAGCCTCCAATATTTCAGGGAAAATAGCCCCAGCTTATTCAGCCTCTCCCTGTAGCCCAAACCCTCCAACTCCAGTGAAATCCTTTTAAATCTTTTCTGAACCACTTCAAGTGTCTTTACTGACAGCAACATTCCAAAATTGGCCTAACCAATATCCTGTATAGTCACAATATGACACTTCAACACCTATAATGCATTGACCAACAAATGCAAGAATACCAAAGTCTTCCTTCACTGTCCTATCTAACTCTGGTTCCACCTTAAAGGAACTCTTGAACCTGCACCCCAAAGTCTTTGTTCAGCAATGTTTTCCAGGACCTTACCATTAAGTGCATGACTCCTGTCCTGGTGTGCCTTCCCAAAATGCAACACCTCACATTTATCCAAACTTAACTCCACCTGTTACTCCTCAGCCTGTTGGCCAATCTGATAAAGGCCCTGCTGTACTCTGAGATAACATTCTCACTGCGCACTGCACCAGAAATTTTGGTGTCATCCACAAACTTAATAACCATGCCTCCTATGTTCACATCCAAATCATTTACATAAATGACATCAAAGGATGATGTGACTGCACAAGTGCAGAGATCCAGCAGGATGTTGCTTGGGCTGGAGTGATGGGGTTATGAAGAAAAAGTAGAGAGGCTGTGTTGTTTTCCTGGTGGAAGAGGAGGCTGGGTGGGGACCTGATTGAAGTGAACAAAGCTCTGGAGGGCATAGATTGCTTAGATAGGGATAATCATCTCCGCCTAGTACAGAAATCAATAACCGGGGCGGGGGAAACACTTTTAAAATAAGTAGTTGGAGGTTTTAAGTGGATTTGAGGGAAAACAAATTCTTCCAAAAGGAGGTGAGTGACTATCTGTAAGTCACAGCCTGAAAGTGTCAGAGGGAGGGTTCTGGAGTACTGACCACTTACATATTAGCACTATCCCATCACCTCCTTTCCATTTACCCATTGCCATGTAGTTACAATTTTAATTTTAGATGGGTACCGCTCGAGACTTATTTAAAATAAGTTAACAAAATTGTCTTATTTATAGATTCAGACTTGAAAGATGGAAAAAGTAAATATATATACATTGTCTATGAATAGGAAGGGAATAGAGGGATGTAGATCTTGTAGAGAAGACAGTTTTAATATGGAAGGGCAAAATCTGTCAGCGCAAGCTTGGAGGGCTGAAGTGCCTGCGTCTGTGCTGTATTGTTGTTTTGTACTGCACCCTTTTCCAACTGCCGCATCACAGTAAAATTTGTATTGATTGAGGGTTTTCAATGTCACGGCCGTTACCCAGCAGTCCCCGCGCTGGTAAAGGTCCCTGATTAACATTATAGGCGAGCACTGCGCAGGCGTCGTGCCGTTGAGTTCTTTGGAATGTATGCGCTGAGAGTGACGGCGACGGGGGAAGATGCTCTGCTCTTTTGTCACATTCGCAGTCAGTAAAGATTGAAAGTGCGAAGGGAGCGATGGACACCACTGTGGCCTGAGAGGGGTTTCTAAACACCTCTGGAAGGCAATGAAAACTAAAAATGAATCTACAGGCCTTTGACCCGGAGATAATGGGAACTGCAGGTGCTGGAGAATCCAAGATAATAAAATGTGAGGCTGGATGAACACAGCAGGACAAGCAGCATCTCAGGAGCACAAAAGCTGACGTTTCGGGCCTAGACCCTTCATCAGAGAGGGGGATGGGGAGAGGGTTCTGGAATAAATAGGGAGAGAGGGGGAGGCGGGCCGAAGATGGAGAGAAAAGAAGATAGGTGGAGAGAGTATAGGTGGGGAGGTAGGGAGGGGATAAGTCAGTCCAGGGAAGACGGACAGTCATGGAGGTGGGATGAGGTTAGTAGGTAGATGGGGGTGCGGCTTGGGGTGGGAGGAAGGGATGGGTGAGAGGAAGAACAGGTTAGGGAGGCAGAGACAGGCTGGGCTGGTTTTGGGATGCAGAGGGTGGAGGGGAAGAGCTGGGCTGGTTGCATGGTGCAGTGGCGGGAGGAGTCGAACTGGGCTGGTTTTGGGATGCGGTGGGGGAAGGGGAGATTTTGAAACTGGTGATGTCCACATTGATACCATTGGGCTGCAGGGTTCCCAAGCGCAATATGAGTTGCTGTTCCTGCAACCTTCGTGTGGCATCATTGTGGCACTGCAGGAGGCCCATGATGGACATGTCATCTAAAGAATGGGAGGGGGAGTTGAAATGGTTCGCGACTGGGAGGTGCAGTTGTTTATTGCGAATCGAGCGGAGGTGTTCTGCAAAGTGGTCCTCAAGCCTCCGCTTGGTTTCCCCAATGTACAGGAAGCCACACCGGGTACAATGGATACAGTATACCACATTGGCAGATGTGCAGGTGAACATCTGCTTAATATGGAAAGTCATCTTGAGGCCTGGGATAGGGGTGAGGGAGGAGGTGTGGGGGCAAGTGTAGCATTTCCTGCAGTTGCAGGGGAAGGTGCCGGGTGTGGTGGGGTTGGAGGGCAGTGTGGAGCGAGCAAGGGAGTCACGGAGAGAGTGGTCTCTCCGGAAAGCAGACAAGGGTGGGGATGGAAAAATGTCTTGGGTGGTGGGGTCGGATTGTAGGTGGCAGACGTGTCGGAGGATGATGCGTTGTATCCAGACGTTGGTGGGGTGGTGTGTGAGAACGAGGGGGATCCTCTTGGGGCGGTTGTGGCGGGGGCGGGGTGTGAGGGATGTGTTGTGGGAAATGCGGGAGACGCGGTCAAGGGCGTTCTCGACCACTTTGGGGGGAAAGTTGCGGTCCTTGAAGAACTTGGACATCTGGGATGTGCGGGAGTGGAATGTCTTATCGTGGGAGCAGATGCGGCGGGGGCGGAGGAATTGGGAATAGGGGATGGAATTTTTGCAGGAGGGTGGGTGGGAGGAGGTGTCTTCTAGGTAGCTGTGGGAGTCAGTAGGCTTGAAATGGACATCTGTTACTAGCTGGTTGCCTGAGATGGAGACTGAGAGGTCCAGGAAGGTGAGGGATGTGATTGAGATGGCCCAGGTGAACTGAAGGTTGGGGTGGAAGGTGTTGGTGAAGTGGATGAACTGTTCGAGCTCCTCTGGGGAGCAAGAGGCGGCGCCGATACAGTCATCAATGTACCGGATGAAGAGGTGGGGTTTGGGGCCTGTGTAGGTTCGGAAGAGGGACTGTTCCACGTAACCGACAAAGAGGCAGGCATAGCTGGGGCCCATGCGGGTGCCCATGGCCACCCACTTTGTCTGTAGGAAGTGGGAGGAATCGAAAGAGAAGTTGTTGAGGTTGAGGGCGAGTTTGGCTAGGCTGATGAAGGTGTCAGTCGAGGAGGACTGGTTGGGCCTGTGGGGCAGAAGAAGCGGAGGGCCTTGAGGCCATCTGCATGCGGAATACAGGTGTATAGGGACTGGACGGCCATGCTGAAAATGAGGTGTTGGGGGCCAGGGAATTGGAAGTTCTGGAGGAGGTGGAGGGCGTGGGTGGTGTCACAGATGTAGGGAGGGAGTTCCTCGACCAAAGGCGAAAAAATGGAGTCCAGATAGGTGGAGATGAGTTCGGTGGGGCAGGAACACGTTGAGTCAATGGGTCGACCACGGCATACAACGCATCATACAACGCACCCATCCCTTCCTCCCACCCCAAGCCACACCTCTATTTACTACCTACTAACCTCATCCCACCTCCTTGACCTGTCCCCTCACTACCACCCCACCTGTACTCTCCTCTCCACCTATCTTTTCTCTCCAGCTTCGGTCCGCCTCCCCCTCTCTCCCTATTTATTCCAGAACCCTCAACCCATCCCCCTCTCTGATGAAGGGTCTAGGCCCGAAACGTCAGCTTTTGTGCTCCTGAGATGCTGCTTGGCCTGCTGTGTTCATCTAGCTTCACACTTATAATCTGTGTCAACAAAACATGGTGTGGAGGAGACTTCATCTCACAACCTCGGCAATTCTTACCACGGTCTCTGCATGTCTGATTGCAATATTAACTGATCCCTTACAGTATCACTTCAGGATATGTTAAGAGGAAATATTGGGGACAACAGTCAGTGGTTTGACTCAGACTCGAGCCGAAGCTCATGCTGCCACATTACAAAGAACGGGTCACGACACTGTCACAGCGCCACATAATGAAACGAGCGGGAGCAGGAAATAAGTACAGTGATAGAGGGTTTGTAAGGAGCACCATCAGACCCTCGACAGGAATACTCATCAAACAGTAAACTGTGATGAAGGAACACTGAATGAGGGCACGGAGCTACTCTGTGCCTCCAGTGATGCAATCGGTGAGCGCGCGGTCCTTCTCTGACGGTACAGAGGCGCGTGAAATGCCCAGGCTGTGAGCTCCAACCTCACCCGGGCCAGCTTTTAGTGACACGGACCAGCAGGACAAGGATAAAGAGCATTTTTCAGCATAATAGCCTCTTTTGATAAAGATTGGTTTCTGGGTTTGAGAAATGTCTGGTCCTGGGGAACTGTCCCAGTGGTCAAGGAAAACCCTGCAAATATTCAACTCGCGAAGAAGCATCTATGGAGGTAAGAATGAAGATGGCATTTGAGCGCCACGACCTTTCTCGTATGGCTGGCCCTGAACGTGGTTAAATTCAGGGCAAAGCTGTTTTGCTCATTATACTTTGCACCCACACATACAGTTCATTGCAATAGTCGAAAATGAATGAGAGTTATCTAATTTTTAACATTGTCCCGCATTTATTTCAGCTTAAAGAAAGCGCTGCTGATAAGAAGAGAGTTAAACTGCAAAACCAATGTGCCTTGTTCCTGTGTTTCTTGGGTGGAGATTACTGAGTACTAAATGGATTCTACATCTTGGTATTGATTACTGTTGCATTTTTAAGGCACTTGATTAAAGCTGGAAACGGATCTCCGAGCAATTGTTCATTCGGGAATATCTTTCCTGTACAATTTTAAATAAAGTTTGGTCAGTTGCAGTCAGAATTGATCACATGGAAATTTATGCCAGATCTTCCAAAGCCATGAGCTTCTGTTTTACTCAATCTTATACAGCGGCACACGTTCACGAAATTTCGTTACATTTCAAGTCAGAGATTGTTTCTCAACGTTTTCCCTGACCACACCCTACCCCTAATCCCTCAACCACCCACAGACTCTCTCTCTCCCTGAGAATGCACTCCTTGTGCGACTGCAAACGAGTCTTTCAAAATATTTTGGAAACGGTTTTTCGGTGTGACAGGAATTCAGCTCCTATCTTTTATTTTTCGTCAATGGTTTTGAATGTCTGACTTCCAGTTATTGGTTCACTTGAAAGAGGGAACTTTCCCCTTTTTCCTCTCTCCACAACTCAAATCATCTGCAAAATGTCCATGAGGTATTCCTTTCGTTAGTGTGAGCATTTCCAACTTTTCTAACATCCCTCGTGAATAAAATCCTGTCGCGGTAAACCCCATTGGTGTTCTCTGGAATGTTTTAACACCCAAGTAAGCTCCATCATGCCCTTCCTTTTCAAATAATAGAATCACTAGAGTGTGGAAAGTGCCGATCGAGTCTGCCCCGACCCTTGAAAGAACATCCCACCCAGACCTAGCGGCCGCCCTATCTCTGCATTAACTATGGTTTAACCTACACATCCCTGACAGCACAGAGCAATTTAGCAAGGCCAATACACCGAACCTGCCCATCCAACAGCAGTGTAACCACTGAGACACTGTACGATCCTAGTAAACCCTGTCTGTGTCATATCTGATATCTTTACAACCGTGAACCCCAGTAAGCACCATCTGTGCCCTTTCTGATATCTTTATTCCCGGTAACCCAGTTTAGTGAAAGCACGCGGGACCCACGAACCCAAATGCAGTGCAGCAAAACTCTCCTCTGTGCTGTACAATCTCATTAGCGCTGCAGGAAAGGTATTTGCTGTTACTGCACTCAAATCGGGATCGGTTTATCCAGTGCCTCCCTCGGATTTCTGCTTCCAGTAAACACTTCACTCTGGAACAAATCTATCAAATCATTTTGATTTCAACGCAGACAAAAGGCGCAGCTTGCAGAAGGCATGTGTTGGCACTTTCACTGACACTCTGTCTCCCCCGGATGTAGTCCTGCCCAGCACTGAGTCAGACAGCACCGTCCTTCCTCTGACATGTCCCATCGAGAATGGAAGGACAGATAGTAATAACCCACACCTGTAAACGGAGCGGGCAATTTCAAATTCCTAAGAGAGACACAACTCAGAGTCAGAGATCACAGAATCCCTACAATGCAGATGGAGATCTTTCAGCCCACTGCTTCTGCACCTAACACCACTCGAGCTTTCCACTTCTCCACCCTAACCCCACAAACCCACATTTACTACGACGAACCATGACAGGACAATTTACCGAAACGGCACAACTTTGGGGAGAATGCGCAAACTCCATACAGAGAGTCTCACAAAACTACAGTCGAAACTGTGTTCTCGCCACCACGAGGCAATGCTGAACCACCCTGGAATATGAGGATGGTCTCCTGTGGGGAGTTTAACGCTGCTCTCCCACGTGAGACGCAGGGATACGAACCAGTCCACTACTGCTGTCTTCCACACAGCATAAGCCCCTTCAGTCTATTGCGGCTGCACTGGACAAAACAAGCACTGAACTATCCCAATCCTATTTACCATCACTTGGCTCAGCATCTGCTGGCTGAAACAAGTCTTTCTGAGTATCTATTCAAACCGGCCTGCCTCTTACCTTAAATCTACGGCTCCATGGTGATCGATCAAAGAGAAACAGCACCTTCAGTCTCCCCTGTTCGTATGCCTCATTAGTTTGCATATCTCGATCACCTTCCCTCGCAATCACCCCTGCTCTAAGAAAACAACCCCAGTCTGTCCAATCTCTCTTCGTAACTGAAACTCTTCAGCCCGGGCAATATCCTTGTAAACCCCTTTTGCACCGTTCCCTATAGGAGCACATCTCTACAAGAGGAGAATTGCAGAACTGCACACAATGCTGTCGCTGTAAAGGAATGAACAAATGAAATAAATGATTCAAACAGCTACAGAAACTGTTCCTTTCCAATAAAGATTCTTTTGCTCAAACGTATCCTGTGTCTTTTTCCTGAACCTGATGTCCCAACAATCACTGGTCCATGTCTGTAAAAGATATTCTACTCCCAACTGCGGCAACTAAATGGATCGACTGATTTGAAGGTCCACATGGTGAGACTGGGGCACGCTCACCCAGCAACAATGACCGCAAGAGCAGAGGCTAAATGGTGTGAATATGGCAGTGTGTGATAGATTGTGCAGTGCCTCAGCGAAGTGGGAGAAGGGACGTAAAGGAGAGTTAGTGATTGTGGGAGGGAGAAAAATCTGCGGGAAGAGATGGGTTTGTATTCTGATACATCAAACACAGACATGGGAGAGAGCGGGTGTTTGAGGGAATAAGTTCATCAACTGGGAGAATATTTTCATGCGAATCAATTAATTCCTTATCATAGAACATAGAACATAGAACAGTACAGCACAGAACAGGCCCTTCAGCCCACAATGTTGTGCCGACCATTGATCCTCATGGATGCACCCTCAAATTTCTGTGACCATATGCATGTCCAGCAGTCTCTTAAATGACCCCAATGACCTTGCTTCCACAACTGCTGCTGGCAACGCATTCCATGCTCTCACAACTCTCTGCGTAAAGAACCTGCCTCTGACATCCCCTCTATACTTTCCACCAACCAGCTTAAAACTATGACCCCTCGTGCTAGCCATTTCTGCCCTGGGAAATAGTCTCTGGCTATCGACTCTATCTATGCCTCTCATTATCTTGTATACCTCAATTAGGTCCCCTCTCCTCCTCCTTTTCTCCAATGAAAAGAGACCGAGCTCAGTCAACCTCTCTTCATAAGATAAGCCCTCCAGTCCAGGCAGCATCCTGGTAAACCTCCTCTGATCCCTCTCCAAAGCATCCACATCTTTCCTATAATAGGGCGCCCAGAACTGGACGCAGTATTCCAAGTGCGGTCTAACCAAAGTTTTATAGAGCTGCAACAAGATCTCACGACTCTTAAACTCAATCCCCCTGTTAATGAAAGCCAAAACACCATATGCTTTCTTAACAACCCTGTCCACTTGGGTGGCCATTTTAAGGGATCTATGTATCTGCACACCAAGATCCCTCTGTTCCTCCACGCTGCCAAGAATCCTATCCTTAATCCTGTACTCAGCTTTCAAATTCGACCTTCCAAAATGCATCACCTCGCATTTATCCAGGTTGAACTCCATCTGCCACCTCTCAGCCCATCTCTGCATCCTGTCAATGTCCCGCTGCAGCCTACAACAGCCCTCTACACTGTCAACGACACCTCCGACCTTTGTGTCGTCTGCAAACTTGCTGACCCATCCTTCAATTCCCTCGTCCAAGTCATTAATAAAAATTACAAACAGTAGAGGCCCAAGGACAGAGCCCTGTGGAACCCCACTCACCACTGACTTCCAGGCAGAATATTTTCCTTCTACTACCACTCGCTGTCTTCTGTTGGCCAGCCAATTCTGTATCCAAGCAGCTAAGTTCCCCTGTATCCCATTCCTCCTGACCTTCTGAATGAGCCTTCCATGGGGAACCTTATCAAATGCCTTACTGAAGTCCATATACACCACATCCACAGCTTGACCCTCATCAACCTTACTAGTCACATCCTCAAAAAACTCGATAAGGTTTGTAAGGCATGACCTACCCCTCACAAAGCCGTGTTGACTGTATTTGATCAAGCCATGCTCTTCCAGATGGTCATAAATCTTATCCCTCAGAATCCTTTCTAACACCTTGCAGACGACAGACGTGAGACTTACCGGTCTATAATTGCCGGGGATTTCCCTATTTCCTTTCTTGAAGAGAGGAATTACATTTGCCTCTCTCCAGTCCTCAGGTACGACTCCAGTGGAGAGCGAGGATGCAAAGATCTTCGCAAGTGGCGAAGCAATTGCATTTCTCGCTTCCCAAAGCAGCCGAGGACAAATCAGATCCGGGCCTGGCGACTTGTCAATCTTAATGTTTGACAAAATTTTCAGTACATCAGCTTCCTCTATCTCTATCCATTCCAGCATGCACACCTGCTCTTCAAAGGTTTCATTCACTACACAGGTCGTTTCTTTCGTAAAGACAGAAGCAAAAAACTCATTTAGGGCTTCCCCTACCTCCTCAGGCTCCACACACAAGTTCCCTATGCTATCCCTGATCGGCCCTACTCTTTCTTTGACCATTCTCTTATTCCTCACGTAAGTGTAAAATGCCTTTGTGTTTTCCCGGATTCCTTCTGCCAAGCCTTTCTCGTGCCCCCTCCTGGCTCTCCTCAGACCATTTTTGAGCTCCTTCCTTGCCTGCATGTAATCCTCTCTAGCTGAACTTGACCCTAGCTTCCTCCACCTTATGTAAGCTACCTTCTTCCTTTTCACTAGAAGCTCCACCGCTCTCGTCATCCAAGGTTCCTTTATCTTACCCCGTCTTGCCTGTCTCAGAGGGACATATTTACTCATCACTCCCAACAACTGTTCCTTAAACAATCTCCACATGTCTATAGTTCCCTTACCATGGAACAACTGCTCCCAGTCCATGTTTCCTAACTCGTGTCTAATCGCATCATAGTTTCCTCTTCCCCAATTAAATATCCTCCCATTCTGCCTAATCCTCTCCTTCTCCATAGCTATGTAGAATGAGAGAGTGTTATGGTCACTATCACCAAAATGCTCTCCCACCACAAGATCTGATACCTGCCCCGGCTCGTTTCCGAGCACCAAGTCTAGAATGGCCTCTCCCCTCGTCGGCCTGTCAACGTACTGCGTTAGGAAACCCTCCTGAACACACCTTACAAAAACAGCTCCATTCAAATCTTCTGCTCGAAGGAGCTTCCAATCAATATTAGGAAAGTTAAAGTCACCCATTACAACAACCCTACTGCGTCCACACTTTTCCAAAATCTGTCGACCTATGCTTTCTACAATCTCCCTGCTGCTATTGGGGGGCCTGTAGTAAACCCCTAACGAGGTGACTACTCCCTTGCTGCTCCTAATTTCCACCCATACTGACTCAGTAGGCAGATCTTCCTCGACAATGGAAGCTTCTGTAGCTGTGATACCCTCTCTGATTAGTAGTGCTACACCCCCTCCTCTTTTTCCCCCCTCCCTATTCTTTTTAAATGTTCTAAACCCTGGAATATCCAGCAACCATTCCAGCCCATGAGGAACCCATGTCTCTGTTATGGCCACAACATCATAGCACCAGGTACTGATCCATGCTCTAAGTTCATCACTTTTATTCCTGATACTCCTTGCATTAAAGCAAACACACTTTAACCGATCCCTTGGTTCCTTCCCAGGAAAATCCTTCCCACTAGCTGGTCTACCTCTTGCTACTGCCTCACCTGCATCAACGCTCACCTCTGGTATACAGCTCAGGTTCCCACCCCCCTGCCATACTAGTTTAAACCCTCTCGAACTACTCGAGCAAACCTTCCACCCAGGACATTGGTCCCCTTCCAGTTCAGATGCAACCCGTCCTTCTTGTACAGGTCCCACCTTCCCCAGAAGGCATCCCAATTATCAACATATCTGAAACCCTCCCTCCTACACCAGCTGCGTAGCCACGTGTTCAGCTGCGCCCGCTCCCTGTTCCTCACCTCGCTATCTCGTGGCACCGGTAGTAAACCAGAGAACACTACTCTGTTCGTCCTGCTCTGCAGCTTCCATCCTAACTCCCTGAAATCACTTTTTATATCCTCAAACCTATTTCTGGCTATATCATTTGTGCCAATATGTAACACGATTTCTGGCTGTTCACCCTCCCCTTTCAGAACTTTATACACCCGATCGGAGACGTCCCGGACCCTGGCACCAGGGAGGCAACATACCTTCCGGGAATCCCGATCTTGCCCACAAAATCTCCTGTCGATTCCCCTAACTATCGAGTCCCCTACCACGAGTACTTTTCTATTCTGCCCCCTTCCCTTCTTTGCCACAGTGTCAGGCTCAGTGCCAGAGAACTGACTACTATGGCTTTCCTCTGGTAGGTCAACCCCCCCAGCAGTATCCAAAACGGTATACTTATTGCTGAGGGGAATGCCCACAGGGGATCTCTGCACTGTCTGTCTGTCCCCTTTCCTCCCCCTAACTGTAACCCATCTATCCTCGTCCTGAGCCTTAGGAGTGACCAACTCCCGATAACTCCTCTCAATTACCCCCTCTGCCTCCCGAATGATCCGTAGTTCATCCAGCTCCAGCTCCATTTCCCTAACACGGTTTTCAAGGAGCTGTAGCTGGGTGCACTTCCCGCAGATGTAGCCAGCGGAGACGTGTGCCACATCTCCCAACTGCCACATTTTGCAGGAGGAGCAAGCAACTGCCCTAGCATCCATACCCGACTTATCTGAACACCCACTCAATACTAAAGCAGAAAGCTTACTTCAAGTAATAATAACAAACTTATGTTCAATAGAGAAAGTTTAGAATGAACCTTACCTTATTAACTAGGTTAGAGGAGGAGGGCGGGTGGGAGACACTACAGTTGTAGAGTCTCGGGTTTAGCCGCCTTGCTGATATATATGGTCACTGCTTTCCTTCCCGGCTGCCCCTCTGGTCCTCGTCACTTCCTCTGATGCTCCCGCTCCTTCTCTGAAAGAGGAAAAAAAAAACACCGCTGCCCGCTACCGGTAAGTAATTTTAAAAATAAACTGCTTTACCTTAGCTGCAGTCTTCCGGGTCCGTCTTGCCTCCGCTGCTGCTCGCACTCAAAAAGGCCGTTGGCGTCGAAGGGTGAGTATTTATACTCACTGCTTTCCTTCCCGGCTGCCCCTCTGGTCCTCGTCACTTCCTCTGATGCTCCCGCTCCTTCTCTGAAAGAGGAAAAAAAAAACACCGCTGCCCGCTACCGGTAAGTAATTTTAAAAATAAACTGCTTTACCTTAGCTGCAGTCTTCCGGGTCCGTCTTGCCTCCGCTGCTGCTCGCACTCAAAAAGGCCGTTGGCGTCGAAGGGTGAGTATTTATACTCACTGCTTTCCTTCCCGGCTGCCCCTCTGGTCCTCGTCACTTCCTCTGATGCTCCCGCTCCTTCTCTGAAAGAGGAAAAAAAAACACCGCTGCCCGCTATCGGTAAGTAATTTTAAAAATAAACTGCTTTACCTTAGCTGCAGTCTTCCGGGTCCGTCTTGCCTCCGCTGCTGCTCGCACTCAAAATGGCCGTTGGCGTCGAAGGGTGAGTATTTATACTTACTGCTTTCCTTCCCGGCTGCCCCTCTGGTCCTCGTCACTTCCTCTGATGCTCCCGCTCCTTCTCTGAAAGAGGAAAAAAAAAACACCGCTGCCCGCTACCGGTAAGTAATTTAAAAAATAAACTGCTTTACCTTAGCTGCAGTCTTCCGGGTCCGTCTTGCCTCCGCTGCTGCTCGCACTCAAAAAGGCCGTTGGCGTCGAAGGGTGAGTATTTATACTCACTGCTTTCCTTCCCGGCTGCCCCTCTGGTCCTCGTCACTTCCTCTGATGCTCCCGCTCCTTCTCTGAAAGAGGAAAAAAAAAACACCGCTGCCCGCTACCGGTAAGTAATTTTAAAAATAAACTGCTTTACCTTAGCTGCAGTCTTCCGGGTCCGTCTTGCCTCCGCTGCTGCTCGCACTCAAAAAGGCCGTTGGCGTCGAAGGGTGAGTATTTATACTCACTGCTTTCCTTCCCGGCTGCCCCTCTGGTCCTCGTCACTTCCTCTGATGCTCCCGCTCCTTCTCTGAAAGAGGAAAAAAAAACACCGCTGCCCGCTATCGGTAAGTAATTTTAAAAATAAACTGCTTTACCTTAGCTGCAGTCTTCCGGGTCCGTCTTGCCTCCGCTGCTGCTCGCACTCAAAATGGCCGTTGGCGTCGAAGGGTGAGTATTTATACTTACTGCTTTCCTTCCCGGCTGCCCCTCTGGTCCTCGTCACTTCCTCTGATGCTCCCGCTCCTTCTCTGAAAGAGGAAAAAAAAAACACCGCTGCCCGCTACCGGTAAGTAATTTAAAAAATAAACTGCTTTACCTTAGCTGCAGTCTTCCGGGTCCGTCTTGCCTCCGCTGCTGCTCGCACTCAAAAAGCACGAAGGATTATCGAAGGATGATTCACAAGGAGCAACATGGGAAGAACACCCATTGCTACGGCTCAGATCAGAACTGAGGTTGCTCCGGCCACCACTCAGAGTACTAATCACTGTACAAGCAGGGCCACACAGGGAGACACTCTGGAAAAGTGTGACAAGTACAATGGCTGAGGATGTGTCAGGAACAGCTCCATAAATACAACGGGAATACTTGGCGAACAGTGGACTAACATGTGAGAACTCAGAGCGAGCCGAATCTTTAACTTCGATGCCTCCAGAATCCATTAACTGAGACGATATTATTGAAATGTAATTTCAGTAACAATGTAGTTTAACATCGGATACTTCACCAGTTCCCTCACACAAGGAAGTGACCACTGCTGCAGATGGCCATATAATCCCAGTTCCCAGGCCCAGAATCAGACCAAAACAGTGGCGCAGCAGGGGAGGTGGAACCAGAAACGGGGCTGGAAATGAACAAATAGAGAACATTCTTTCCTGCCTACTATGCCACCAATTTTGGTGTCGTTTGTGAACTTACTATCCATGCCTTCTGTCAGTTGTTTCTGGTGTAGATCAATGATTTAGGTGTAGCTGTAGTGGCTGTGATTTCGATATTTGCAGATGATGCAACAATTGGTCAGATGGTTAACCATGAGGAAGCAAGCTGTGGGCTGCACGGGGACATTAAATAATTAGGAAGAAAATAAGGAATTCAATCCAGGGAAGTGGCTGGTAATGAAACTGGGAAGGGTAAGTTATGGGAGTGCTCAAAAACAGTAAGGGCACTGAGTGGATTAAAGTAAAGAACAGAGCTTGGAGTGGGCATTCACAGATCCATGAAGGTGGTTGGATGGGAAGATCAGGTGCTTGAGAGAGGGCTTGAGGACTGGCTCTTTTGAGACCATCTAGAGGCTGAACACAAGTTTGGTCACTGCACTAAACAACTGGAAAAAGTATCATAAGGCAGAAGATGGAGGGCAGAAATAGGCCATTTGGTCCATCAAGCCGACTCCACCACTCAGTGAGATCATCCCTTATACTGCTCCAACTCAGGCTGGAATGTTCCTTACAGGGGAACTTACAGATGGAGTTGTTCTAATGCACTGTCTGCTCTTGCCCATTCAGGCGGTACAGTCCATGGGCTGCGTGACTTACTCTAGTGCATCTTGTAGATGGTGCATTCCATTGCCACTGTGCCTCGGTGTTGAAGGGAGTTGATATTGAAAGTACTGAATGCGGTGCCAGTTAAGGGGGCTGCCTTTCCTGCACTGTGTCAAGTTTCTTGAGTGTTGTTGGAGCTGAACCCATCCAAGCAAATGGACAGTATCCCATTATACTCCTGCCTTGTGCCTTGCAGGCGATACACAGGCTTCCGGGAGTCAAAATTTGATTTAATCACAAAATTTCGATTCACTTGTAGCAACAAAATTTACATGGCAGGTCCAGTTCTGTTTCTCTCCAACACTCGTCCCCAGGATGTTAGAGTGGAAAATTCAGTGAAGATAAATGAAAATAAAGTCAATGGGATATGAAATCATCAGCCAGCATTCCCACTTCTGCATTATGCAGTCAGGGTGATGAAGGGTAAGGAGTCAGCAGTGTGTAAAAGGGGAATATAAGTGTAATGGAGAGAGACACTGTAGTATATACCATACAGGAGTAAATACACATGGACAAATCACACAGGGTAGGGCTGAGTGAAATATATCTATAATAAGGACATTACTATTGTAGCTCAGGTATTTTATATTATATCCATAACAGGGAACAGTCAGCAGGCACTTCGGCTTCAGAAATCATCTGTATAATTTAAGATAGTCACATAAGTGTTACTCCTAAAAGGAAAGGCATGTGCTGAGAGCATGTGCTGTGTCACAGATAAGCTCTGAGGAAGTCGAAATTACAGAACAGCATCTTACTTATGTCAACCATTTACTACAAAAAAAGTTTATTTTTTACTTCTTCGTGAAGCAAGGGGGCAAGGGATTGGGGTGCGAGGGATGGGGTGCAAGGGATGGGGAGGGAGTGAGCAAGGGAGCAAGGGATTGGGATGGACTGAGCTACAGGGTGGGAGCAATTGGTGGGGATGGATTGAGGGACAGCAACGGAGTGAGGGATGGGGAGGGAGTGAGTGAGTGAGGGACAGAGTGAGGGAGCGAGGGATGGGGAGGAACAGACAGGGAGTGAATGAGCAAGGGCAGGGAGTGGGCCAGTCAGGGATGGATTCAGGGGATCAAGGAATGGGGAGGGAGAGACAGGGAGTGGGGGATGGGAAGCGAGGGACAGAGGAGAAAATGAGCGAGGGATGGGGAGGGAGCAAGGAAGGGAATGAGGAAAGTGGAGGCAGGGAGCGAGGGACAGAGATGGAGAGAGGGAGGGAGATAGGGACAGAGAGGGAGCAAAAGCAAGGGAGACAGGGAGGGAGGGAGCAAGGAGGGAGTGAGGGATGGGGCAGGAGGGAGGGAGGGACGGACAGGAAGGGAGAGAGCAAGGGACAGAAAGGGAGGGAGATAGGGACAGAGAGAGAGCGTGAGGGAGGGACTGAGGGACGGTGAAGGAGTGAGGTAAAGGGAGGGAGTGAGGGAGCGAGTGAGGGATGGATGGTGTGAGAGAGCGAGGGACAGAGAGGGAGAGAGTGAGGGATGAGGAGTGAGCAAGGACATGGATGGAGGGAGCAAGGGAGTAAGGGATGGGGAGGGAGGCAGCAAGGGACAGGGAAGGAGTGAGGTAGGGAGCAATGGATGTCGAGGGAGCGAGAGAGTGAGTGAGGGCGGGAAGGGCCATAGCGAGGGTTGGGAGCAAGGGAGAGAGGGACAAGGGAGGAAGCCAGGGAAGGGAGCAAGGGATGGGGAGGGAGTGAGGGACATAGAGGGAGAGGGAGGGGAACAGGGAAGGAGAGGGACAGAGCTAGGGATAGGGAGGGATACAGGGAGAAGAGGGAGGGATACGGAGGGAGGGAGAGAGTGAGTGAAAGAGGGATGGCAAAGGAGCAAGGGATGGGAGGGAGGGAGCGAGGGACGGGGAGTGAAGGACCGGGAGGGAGCAATGGAGTGAGGGACGGGGACTGAGGAAGGGAATGCGGGACAGAGACCAAGCAAGGGAGGGAGCAAGGGACTGTGAGGGGAGCAAGGGACGTTGAGAGAGTGAGGGAGTTAGGGACAGCAAGGGAGCGAGGGACAGAGAGGGAGCGAGGGACAGGGAACAAGGGAGGGAGCAATGGGTCGGAGCGAGGGACAGGGAGTGAGTGAGTGAGGTTCCGACAGGAAGGGACGGGGAGGGAGTGAGGGACGGGGAGGGAGTGAGGGAGTGTGTGAGCATAGGATGGATTGAGTGAGCGAGAGACTGAGAGAGGCAATGAGGGACAGAGAGAGGGATGGAGTCAGGGACAGAGTAAGGGAGCGAGGGACGGTGAGGGAGAGAGAGTTTGAAGGACAGGCAGTGGGAGAGCAAGCGATGGGGTGCAAGGGAACAAGGGATGGTGAGAGAGTGAGGGACTGATTGAGCAAGGGAGTGAGGGACTTGGAGGAAGCGAGTGAGCAAGGGGCTGTTAAGGATGGGGAGGGAAGGATCAAGGGACAGGGAGGGAGCAAGGAGCAGTGAGGGAGTGATAGATGGGGACAGAATGAGAGATGGGGAGGGAGCGATTGAGTGATGGCCAGAGCCAGGGAGCAAGGGATGATGAGGAAGGGAGGGAGTGAGGGATGGTTAGTGGGTGGGGGTGGAACGAGGGATGGAGAGGGAGGGAGGGAGGGAACGAGACAGAGAGAAAGAGAGGCAGAGGGATCGAGTGGCAGGGAGGGAGTGAGGGATGGGGAAGCAACAAGGAAGCGAGGGACGGGGAGGGTGGAGGAAGTGAGGGAGTGAGGGATGGACCGAGAGAGCAAGGGGCAGGGAGGGAGGGACTAAGGGATGGGGAGTGAGCAAGGGGCAGGGAGGGAGGGAGGGAATGAGGTGCAGGGAATGAGTGAGGTAGGGAGTGATGGACATCGAGGGAGCGAGAGAGGGGGGTGAGGGAGGGAAGGACCATAGCAAGGGCAGGGAGGGAGGGAGAGAGGGGCAGGAGGAGGGATGGGAGAGGAATCTAGGGAAGGGAGCAATGAATGAGGTGGGAGTGAGGGACAGGGAGGGATTGAGGGACATCGAGGGAGGGGGAAGGGGACAGGGAAGGAGAGAGGCTGAGCGGGGATAGGGAGGGATACAGGGAGGGAGCGAAGGACAGGGACAGGGATGGTCGAGGCAGGGGTGGGACAGGAAGGGAGCAAAGAACAGGGAGGGATGGACTGGGAGGGTGTGAGGGATAGGGAGTGAGTGACATGGAGGGGGACCGGAAAAGTCAGGGAGAGAGCGAGGTACAGGGAGGTAGCCAACGTTGGACAGACAGAGAGGGAGCGAGCGGCAGGGAGGGAGCAAAGCACAGGGACAGGGTGGCACAAGGAGGGAGCGAGGGACAGGGACAGGGTGGCACAGGGAGGGAGCGAGGGACAGGGTGGCACAGGGAGGGAGCAAAGCACAGGGACAGGGTGGCACAGGGAGGGAGCAAGGGACAGGGACAGGGTGGCACAGGGAGGGAGCAAAGCACAGGGACAGGGTGGCACAGGGAGGGAGCGAGGGACAGGGACAGGGTGGCACAGGGAGGGAGCGAGGGACAGGCACAGGGTGGTGGGCACAGGGAGGGAGCGAGGGACAGGGACAGTGTGGCACAGGGAGGGAGCGAGGGACAGGGACAGGGTGGCACAGGGAGAGAGCGAGGGACAGGGACAGGGTGGCACAGGGAGGGAGCGAGGGACAGGGTGGCACAGGGAGGGAGCGAGGGACAGGGACAGGGTGGCACATGGAGGGAGCGAGGGACAGGGTGGCACAGGGAGGAAGCAAGGGACAGGGACAGGGTGGCACAGAGAGGAAGTGAGGGACAGGGTGGCACAGGGAGGGAGCAAGGGACAGGGAGGGAGCAAGGGAACGAGATGGGTGGGGACAGGAAAGGAACAAATGACAGGGAGGAACTGGGAGGGAACGAGGCAGCCAGGGATGTGTAGGAAGCAAGGTAGCGAGGGACAGGGAGGGAGTGAGGGATGGGGAGGGACCGGCAGGGAGGGAGCAAAGGAGAGAAGGACAGGGAGGGAGGGACTGGGAGAGAGGGAACAAGGGACGGGGAGTGAAGAAGTGAGGGAGGGGAGTGGGGTGGGACAGAAGGATGGCGATTGAGTGAGGGAAAGGTGGATGGAGTGAGGGATAAGGAGGGAGCATGTGATTGGGAGAGAGCGTGTGGGACAGGGATGGTGAAAGGGATGAGGGAGCGAGGGATATGGACTGGGAGGGACAGGGAGCGAGGGACATGGTGGGAGTGAGGGACGGGGAGGGGGTGAGGGACGGCGAGGGAGCAATGGGGAGGTAGCGAGGGTGTGAGGAATGGCGAGAGAGCAAGGGACGGGGTTGGAGCAAAGGACGATGAAGGAGCAATGGGGTGGGAACGATGGAGTGAGCGACAAGAAGGGAGGGAGTGACAGGGACGGAGGGAGAGAGCAACAGGGGAAGGGGCTAGGGTACAGGGAGACGGGGCCCAGACAGCCAGATACAGGGCGTGGAGCCAGGGGGTTACAGAGATAAGTGAGGGACTTGAAGGGAAAGAGGAGGATCAGGAAGGGGGCAGAGAGAGAGAGAAAGTGGGTCAAAGATAGAGAGTGAGAGGTGAGAGCGAGGGAGGAGGAGACAGATAAAGGGTACAGAGGGGGATGGGGACGGAGAGAGGGAAAGAGTGTGATCGGGGATGAGGAGAGGTGGGGCCAGAGGGAAAAATACTGAGTGGGAGATGGGGCTTACACATTGCAGATGGTGAGAGAAGGGGGTGTGGGCATTTGAAGAGGAGGGAGAGAGAGAGACAGGACTCAAGGAGACAGGGTGTTTTGGGGAGGGTAGGTGGAAAAAGAGAAGGAGGGGAATGGAGAGAGGGATGGGGAACAAGGGGGTAGGGAGAAATGTGGGCCGGAGAGGGAGTGAGCGGGGAGGGACTGGAGAGAAAGAGGCAGAGATATCCCAGAGGTGAACGCAAGGACAGAGTGACTTATACCAACTCCTGAGCTCAGTCCCAGAATTGTCCCATTCCCTTGGGGCCGAGTCTGTCTCTCTCCAGGTGAGCTTCTTCAACACAGAGACAAACAACAATATAGTTTGCTGAGCTGCTTGGCACTTTTTAATGAACGTTAATTGCATATTGAAGTTATGGATGCAGTCAGTGGAATGGTGCCTTTTCTCTTTGGCCTGTGAGTTGAGAGAAACATTGACATGTTTCCCTGTAAACCCCTGTGGGATAAGGTTGGATAAACCAGCACTACCCTCAGTCTGTTACCATAGCGACAGGCTGCTTCATTGCTGAAACATTGAACTGAAATGAGAAAATCCTGGATGGATTGATTAATGAGTGAATTTGATTGATTGATGAATTCGGGTAAAGGGATATTTCAGCACATTCTTCAGCTGCTGCCTGAACTGAGTCTGGGTCACGGCATAAATCGCGGTGTTTGTGCAGCAACTGAGGAGCTGCAGCATGAAGCCCAGTTCCATCACAACGTAATGTAGATACACAGACCGATACCCAAACTCCCACATCCGGGACCATATATAATACACCATTAACATTGACCATAACAGGATGAAATTGGCCGAGATCACAAACAGTAAAATGATGGATTTTTTTCGATTTGTCATTTCTGTGTCACACTGACCGTCCCCATTGGTGTGAGCCCGGAGTCTCCTGCGGGCTCTGCTGGTCACTAAAATGTGTCTGACGGTGAAAACATTGAGCAGCAGAATCAGGAGAAATGGGAGAGTCGGGGTTAGACTGTGGTGGAGGAACTCGATTGTGACCCAGGCACGAGATGATTGAACATCGATTCTTTGCCGACAAAACCAGGGGGTGTTCCCCAGCGAATAGTGACCTGAGAGCATGAAATACCAGAAAATGTTCTTTAAACAGCTCAGCACAGTCACTGTTCCCAGAACCACAGCCGCCGTTTTCTCACTGCAATATTTACTTTTCAGCTTCTGGCAACAAATGGCCACAAATCGATCAAAGGTGAAAGTGACGGTGAACCAGACAGAACAGTCAGTGGCTGCATTAAGCAGGACGGCGTGGATATTACACACGAGGATGTACTGCAGGAAATAAAACTGTTCGTAATAAACAATGGGAATGTGTCTCAATATCAGGTCGAGGATAATGACCAGTAGATCCGCCACTGCCATGGCCCCCAGGTAACGTCTGACACATGGAGACAATCCACAATCTTTATAAAGCAGGACGTAGATCGTCACTCCGTTTACTGTGAGGAAAGAAAACAAATAAATTACACATCGGTCTGGAGGCACAGTTACCAGTTTGATTGAGGACCCAGTGACATTTTCAAATGTATCGCTGATTTATTGAAAAAAAAGAAGCTGAAATAACCCGTAGTAATGTCTCAATTTGTTTTATTTTACAAAAAAAACTAACATAAAATACAAGAAACTCTCCCTCCTGAAATACACAAACACACATCCATAAGGACAGACGGCTTCTAGAACATTCCCACTGACTCATTCACTCGAGAGCAGGCACAGGTCATTTCCTTACAGTTCCTGATATAGAGGGTGAAGACGTTGCTGTCCTGAAGGATTCTCTCCCAGTTCCCTGCAGACAAACGGAGGATGGAAATTTCAGTCTTTTCGTCCACATTGTGGTCAATTTTTGTTTGTGAAGAAACATGAACACAGGGAAAATGTATTCACCCCATTAACTACCTGAGGGGAATTTGCAACAGTGTCTCCTTCTCTCTGGAATGGGATCTTTTCCCTCGGGGTCTTATCTTTTGTTCAATTAACTGGCATCCAAATGATCACAAATAATGTCGGATACAAAATGTTCCGGGGAATGTCGGTGACAGAATGTTCCAGGGAATGTCGGATACAGAATGTGATGGAGTCATAAAAGATCCACATCACAAAGGCCCTTCTGTCCATCAGTTTTGGTGAGACCCACACACCCTCGCGGTGGAAATCTCTCCCCAAACTCAACACAACTGGCAAACACAAATTAAAGGCATTGCCAGATCAGCTGAAGTGGTCAGTTATCTCACATTCTCAATCCACCTCATAGAACCAGCCCAGACACCACAAACCCAGATGGAATATCTGTTCAGCATGGAGCACTGTGCAGACCAGGCTAGTGTCCTGCTCAATACAACCCGGCAATCTGTCCAGAGTGGGACACTGTGCAGGCCTCACCAGTCAAATAGATATCAGTCCAGCACGGGGAGCTGTGCAGACCACACCAGTGCATTAATATATAAATCCGGACCAGGTATCTGTCCAGCACGGGGGACAGTGAGGTGAACACCACTGAACTGATCTGCAAACCTGGAGCAGTTACCCTCCCAGTGTGTAGATCTGTACAGACCACCCCAGTGCAGTCCCTGGTAACGCTGTGTTAAATCACCTCCCAGCCTGGGGAAACTTGCAGCCCATGCTGGAAGTGACAGGATGTGGGGCTCCCATCCATTTACAGCTCCATATCTCCAATGTGCCATGACAAGGGGTGCCATGGGTGTGAAAATCACTGCCAGAGAGAGATGGTGGGGAATCACTTTAAATACGAACAAATGGGATGGGTTGGATAAACAGACAGAGACGGGGAGATTGAGAGACTGTGTCATGGAAGGATGTGTTCACAACTTTAGAATGCTGACATGTAGACATACTCCCCAACACTGAAAACACTGCATCGATCCAACATTGTCGACTGATTCAATCCGGACACCTCACCACTTCCCCCTCACCTACACCATCACTAACAGCAGGGCCATGCACATTCACCTTCATTCCCTCCCTCCCTTTCCCTCATTCCAGGAGGAACAGCCTGGAATAGGACAGAAAAGGCCAAGCAGGGCAGTGGTGTTCCCCACATCAGTTCCCTCACCCACCTTCCCCCGCCGCATGGGGAGGGCCCTGGAATGAGCCAGAGAGAACCAGGACGACTCATGTGGAGATTCCAAAATATACACGTCCCACCAACTGAGTAAGGAGCAATGTTCAGTGAAGGGTAATTCTCACTTTAACCCCACTGTCAGTTCCATTTCCACCTGGCACAGCTTAGAAACCGTGCCCCTGATGCCATCTCTCTTTTGTATCGAGCCGGTACGAATGGAATTCCCATGGTCTCGGTGGGCAGGAGGGTGAGCTCACTGCACATCGTCTCCACCAGCTCCCAGGAAGGGAGCACGGAGTCTCCCTCCTACACCTCCTCCTTCAGACAGCTCAGATACTGAAACGAACCTATAATATTTACTAGTCTCCCAAATTGTCCTTACATCTTCAATAATCAAGCACTGAAAATCTCACAGAGTCACAGTCCCCATGGAACAACTGAAACACTGTCACACTCACTGGAGAGAGCAATAACTGATGTACTCTCATGGAGTGACTCAAATAATGAAATGCTGTCCACGGAATAACAGTAATCCCAACACACACCAAATGGAATGAATGCAGTTATTAGCAAAACACAGAACCAGGGAAATTCTGATAGGTTCCCCTTATTTGTGTAAGTATCGGTGTATTTGTGTATGTATCTGTGTGTCTCTGTGTGGGGCAGGTCTGACAGTCTCTGAGATAATGGGAACTGCAGATGCTGGAGAATCCAAGATAATAAAGTATGAAGCTGCATGAACACAGCAGGCCAAGCAGCATCTCAGGAGCACAAAAGCTGACGTTTCGGGCCTAGACCCTTCATCAGAGACGGGGATGGGGAGAGGGTTCTGGAATAAATAGGGAGAGAGGGGGAGGCGGACCGAAGATGTAGAGAAAAGAAGATAGGTGGAGAGGAGACTATCGGTGGGGAGGTTATATCGAACGTCATCTTGGGGCCTGGGATAGGGGTGAGGGAGGAGGTCTGGGGGCAAAGTGTAGCATTTCCTGCTGTTGCAGGGGAAGGTGCTGGGTGTGGTGGGGTTGGAGGGCAGTGTGGAGCGAACAAGGGAGTCACGGAGAGAGTGGTCTCTCCGGAAAGCAGACAAGGGTGGGGATGGAAAAATGCCTTGGCTGGTGGGGTCGGATTGTAGATGGCGGAAGTGTCGGAGGATGATGCGTTGTATCCGGCGGTTGGTGGGGTGGTGTGTGAGAACGAGGGGGATCCTCGTTGGGCGGTTGTGGCGGGGACAGGTTGTGAGGGATGTGTTGTGGGAAGTGCAGGAGACACGGTCAAGGGCGTTCTCGAACACTGTGGGGGGAAAGTTGTGGTCCTTGAAGAACTGGGACATTTGGGATGTGTGGGAGTGGAATGCCTCATCGTGGGAGCAGATGCAGCGGAGGTGGAGGAATTGGGAAAAGGGGATGGAATTTTTGCAGGAGGGTGGGTGGGAGGAGGTGTATTCTAGGTAGCTGTGGGAGTCGATGGGCTTGAAATGGACATCAGTTACAAGCAGGTTTGTGGACTTTGGGAAGGAGATAGAAATGGCCCATGCGGGGTTGGGGAATAATAAGGTTGGAGGCTGTGGGTGGGAGGTCCCCTGAGGTGATGAGGTCATGAATGGTGTTGGAGATGATGGTTTGTTGCTCGTTGGTGGGGTCATGATGAAGGGGGCGGTTTTAGGAGGTGTTGGAGAGTTGGCGTTCGGCCTTGGCGACGTAGAGGTCAGTGCGCCATACTACCACTGCGCCACCCTTGTCTGCGGGTTTGATGGCGAGGTTGGGGTTGGAGCAGAGGGAGCGGAGGGCTGCCCGTTCTGTAGGGGAGAGGTTGGAGTGTGTGAGAGGGGTGGAGAGGTTGAGGCGGTTAATGTCTCGATGGCAGTTGGAGACGAAGAGGTCAAGGGAGTGTAGGAGGCCTAGGGGTGGTGTTCAGGAGGAGGACTTGTGTTGGAAGCGGGTGAAGGGATCAGTGGAGGGAGGGTTAGGTTCCCGGTTGAAGAAGTAAGCGTGGAGGCGAAGGCGGTGGAAAAACTGCTCTATGTCCAAACAATCCACAAACTTGCCTGCCCTGGTCGACACATTGTCTCAGCCTGTTCCTGCCCCACCAAACTCATCGCCACCTATCTGGAATCCATTTTCTCCCCTTTGGTCCAGGAACTCCCTACCTGCGTCCGTGACACTACCCATGCCCTCTACCTCCTTCAGAACTTCCAATTCCCTGGCACCAAACACTTCATTTTCACCATGGATGTCCACTCCGTCTACACCTGTATTCTGCATGCAGATGGACTCAAGGCCCTCCGCTTCTTCCTGTCCTGCAGGCCCGACCAGTTCCCCTCCACCGACACCCTCATCGGCCTCGCTGAACTCGTCCTCACCCTCAACAACTTCTCTTTCCATTCCTCCCACTTCCGACAGACAAAGTGGGTGGCCATGGGCACCCGCATGGACCCCAGCTATGCCTGCCTCTTTGTAGGTTACGTGGAACAGCCCCTCTTCCGCACCTACACAGGCCCCAAACCCCACCTCTTCCTCCGGCGTTACATTGATGACTGTATCGGCGCCACCTCTTGCTCCCCAGAGGAGCTCGAACAGTTCATCCATTTCACCTACACCTTCCACCCCAACCTTTAGTTCACCTGGGCCATCTCCATCACATCCCTCACCTTCCTGGGCCTCTCAGTCTCCATCTCAGCTTGTAACTGATGTCCATTTCAAGCCCACCGACTCCCACAGCTACCTAGAATACATCTCTTCCGACTCACCCTCCTGCAAAAATTCCATCCCCCATTCCCAATTCCTTCGCCACCGCCGCATCTGCTCCCACGATTAGGCTTTCCACTCCCGCACATCCCAGATGTCCAAGTTCTTCAAGGACTGCAACTTTCCCTCCACAGTGGTTGAGAACGCCCTTGACCGCATCTCCTGCATTTCCCGGGACACATCCCTCACACCCCGCCCCCGCCACAACTGCCCAACAAGGATCCCCCTCGTTCTCACACACCACCCCGCCAACCTCCGGATACAACGCATCATCCTCCGACACTTCCGCCATCTGCAATCCGACCCCACCACCCAAGACATTTTTCCATCCCGACCCTTGTCTGCTTTCTGGAGAGACCACTCTCTCTGTGACTCCCTTGTTCGCTCCGCACTCCCCTCCAACCCCAACACACCCAGCACCTTCCCCTGCAACTGCAGGAAATGCTACGCTTGCCCCCACAACTCCTCCCTCACCCATATCCCAGTCCCCAAGATGACTTTCCATATTAAGCAGAGCTTCACCTGCACATCTGCCAATGGGGTATACTGCATCCACTGTACCCGGTGCGGCTTCCTCTACATTGGGGAAACGAAGCGGGGGCATGGGGACCGCTTTGCAGAACACGTCCGCTCAGTTCACAATAAACAACTGCACCTCCCAGTCATGAACCGTTTCCACTCCCCCTCCCAATCTTTAGATGACATGTCCATCATGGGTCTCCTGCAGTGCCACAATGATGCCACCCGAAGGTTGCAGGAACAGCAACTCATATTCTGCTTGGGAACCCTGCAGCTCAATGGTATCAATGTGGACTTCACCAGCTTCAAAATCTCCCCTTTCCCCACCGCATCCAAAAACCAGCCCAGTTCGTCCCCTCCCGCCACTGCACCACACAACCAGCCCAGCTCTTCCCCTCCACCCACTGCATCCCAAAACCAGTCCAACCTGTCTCTGCCTCCCTAACCTGTTCTTCCTCTCACCCATCCCTTCCTCCCACCCCAAGCCGCACCTCCATTTCCTACCTACTAACCTCATCCCACCCCCTTGACCTGTCCATCTTCCCTGGACTGACCTAATCCCTCCATGCCTCCCCACCAAAACTCTCCTCTCCACCTATCTTCTTTTCTCTCCATCTTCGGTCCGCCTACCCCTCTCTCCCTATTTATTCCAGAACCCTCACCCCATCCCCCTCTCTGATGAAGGGTCTAGGCCCGAAACGTCAGCTTTTGTGCTCCTGAGATGCTGCTTGTCCTGCTGTGTTCATCCAGCCTCACATTTTATTATCTCTGACAGTCTCTGTGCTGTTTGATGTGATGCAATGCCTCCCTCTGCTGGCCTCACACGCCACTGCACAGGCAGCAGCAGGGGATGGGCACCATCAGGGATTTGTTCAGAGAGGGACTGGGAGGGCAGCAGCGCACGACACCATCCAAACTGATTTCTTCCTCATGTACTTATCTAAATGTCTTTTAAACGCTGTAACTGCACTCACTTCCACCATTTCCTGTGGAATTTTATCCCGTACGTGAACGACTCTCTGTAAAATAATTGCCCCCATGTCTCTTTTAAAATGTTTGATCCTCAAAATTTGAAACATCCCCACAGTCTTGAAATCCTCCATCCCCAAGAAAAGGTAACCAACATTCAACTTATTTGTGCACCTCATGATTTAAAAGCCTCAATCAGGTCACCCCTCATCCTCCTGTGCACAAGTCAGTAAAGTCCCAGCCTATCCAGCCTCTGAAAACACTCTGAAGTGGTGATGTATCCGGATTGAATCAGGCGACAGTGTTGGGCCCATGCAGTGTTTTCGGTGTAAGGGAGTATGTCTACATGTCAGCATTCTGAAACTTGCGAACACATCCTTCCATGACACTGTCTCTCTATCTGCCCCTCTCTATCTATATATCCAAACCATCCCATTTGTTCATATTTAAACCGATTCCAGACCATCTCTCTCTGGCAGTGACACCCATGGCACCCCTTGTCCTGGCACAGGCAGCACAGTGGCTCAGTGGTTAGCACTGCAGCCTCACAGCACCAGGGACCTGGGTTCAATTCCAGCCTCGGGCAACTGTCTGTGCAGAGTTTGCACGTTCTCCCCATGTCTGCGTGAGTTTCCTCCGGGTGCTTCGGTTTCCTCCCACAGTCCAAAGATGTGCAGGCTAGTTGGATTGGCCATGCTAAAATGCCCGTAGTGTTCAGGAGTGTGTGGGTTATAGGGGGATGGGTCTGGGTGTGATGCTTCAAGGGGTGGTGTGGACTGGTTGTGCCAAAGGGCCTGTTTCCACACCGTAGGGAATCTAATCTAATCCTTATATCTCAAACCATCCATTCCCACCGACATCCTGGTAAATCTCTGCTGTTCCCTCTCCAGATTAATATTATCCTTCCTATAACAGTGCGACCAGAACTGGACACAGTACATCAGAAGATGCCTCACCTACATCCTGTACAATGTGAAAATGACATCCCAACTCCCAAACTCAAAGGTCTGAGCAAAGAAGGTAACGAACTAAATGCCTTCTTAACCAGCCTGTCTATATGTGACACAGACTTCGAAGAGTTATACCTGATGGCCGAGTCTCTGTTCTGCAACACTACCAAAGGCCCTAATTTAAATTGTATAAGTCCTGCCCTTGTTTGTTTTACCAAAAGCAATGTCTTGCATTTATGCAAATTAAACACAATCTGCCACACCACAGCCCAGTGAGAGATATTCCCACCCCCCGACACAACCCTGACATGTTTTGAAAGACCCTCCCATCTCCAGAAGGCCTACAAACTCCTGCCTTTATTTTCGCAAAGACCCTGAGCTTGGTTTGCCTTGTGCGGGCAGCAGGAGGCGTGGGGTGGTGGTGGTGGGAGTGTGGATTGCAGACCAGCCTGTGATGGGGAGATTCATTTTCTTCAGGGTAGAGAGTTTGCCAATGGGCACCCAGATGGGCCCTAGTTATGCCTGTCTCTTCATTGGATACGTGGAACATTCCTTTTCCCAGTCCTATTCTGCTACCCTCCTCCACCCACAGCTCTTTCTCCACTGTATCAATAATATCATCGGAGATAGTAGGAACTGCAGATACTGGAGAATCTGAGATATTATCAGTACTGCTTCTCTCTCTCGTCTGGAATTGGAAAGCTTCACATATTTTGCTTCCAACTTCCACCCTGCCCAAACTTTCACCTGGTCTATCTCTGACCTTCCCTTCTTCAACATTTCTGTTTCCATTTCTGGGATAGACTGGCCACTAATATTCATTACAAATCCACTGTCTCCCACAGCTACCTGGGCTATATGTCCTCACACCCTCCTTCCTGTAAAATCCTGTAAATGTCTTGCATTTATGCAAATTAAACACAATCTGCCACACCACAGCCCAGTGAGTGATATTCCCACTGCACCCCCACACAACCCTGACATGTTTTGAAAGACCCTCCCAGCTCCAGAAGGCCTACAAACTCCGGTCTTTATTTTCGCAAAGACTCCCTCCATCTCATTCTCTCAGTTCCTCCGTTTCCAGCACATATGTTCAGATGAGGCTAACTTCAACAAGAGAGCCTCCGACAAGTCCACCTTCCTCCTCAACTGAGGATTCCCCAGCTCCTTTGTTGACAGGGCCCTCAACCAGGTCTGATCCATCTCGCACACTTCTCCCCTCACTCCTTCTCCTTCCTCCCGCAACAGTGATAGGGTTCCCCTTAGCCTCACCAACCATCCCAACAGCATCCACATCCAGAAGATCATCAGACGCCACTTCTGCCACTTTCAGTGAGATGCCACCACCAGACCACCTCTCCCTTGATAACAAAGTGTGAAGCTGGATGAACACAGCAGGCCAAGCAGCATTACAGGCCTGCCTTCCGCAGGGACTGTTCTCTCCGGGACACCCTGTTACACACTTCCTTCACCCCCAACAATTCCCCACAGCCCTACGGCCCTTCCCCTGTAACCGGTGAAGGTGCTACACCTGCCCATTTACCCCCTCCCTCCCCAGTATCCAAGGGCCCAAACATACCTTCCAGGTGAAGCAACACTTCACCCGCACTTCCCAGAATCTAGTCGACTGCATTCGCTGCTCACAATGTGGTCTCCTCTACATTGGGAAATGAAGTGAAGACTTGGTGAATGCGAGGTAGAACATCTATGCGCGACTTGTAAAAAAAAGTCTCTGAACTGCCTGTTGCCTGCCACTTTAATGCACCACCCTGCTCCCTGGCCAACATCTCTGTCTCGCTGCAGTGTTACAGTGGTGCCCAAAGCAAGCTGGAGGAACTACACCTCATTTTCCACTTGGGGACCCTGCAGCACTCCGGACTCAGTATTGAGTTCAATAATTTTAGGGGCTAAACTCTCCCATGTCCCACACCCCACTGCACACACCAGGCCTTGTTACCACATACCCTGCCATTACACACTCCCTGTTGTTAGTCACTAACAGTCCCTGTGAGCAACTACTCACCCTCCCAGCCTGATCGTTATTAACTCCTTTGTCTGTCCAACTTCTTTCTCTCTCTTTGGGCCCTAGCATCTCGGTTACTCTCTACCCCACCCACCTCCCTATTTTCAGCATATAAACTGACATCTTCTCAGCCACCAACAATTCTGAGGAAGGGTCACTGAACCCCAAACATTGACTGTCTTTTTTTCCTTCAAAGATGCCGCCAGATCTGCTGAGCTTTTCCAGCAACTTTGTTTTTGATCCTAGAATATAATTTGTTGCTGTGTAACGTTTAATGCTTTTAAGATGAGAGCATTCACACCTTAGAGGTGGGAAATAGTGATCTGCAATATGATCTTTTGGGGTTGGAAATTACACTCTTTTGTCATGTCTGGTGTTCAGTAATGTCTAATCGAGATTCTTCATAGTGCAGAACATGTCTGCAGAATTTCTTTCCCGAACATTGCAGTCTCCAGATATAGTAGGAACTGCTGCTGCTGGAGAATCTGAGATAACAAAGTATCGAGCTGGAGGAACACAGCAGGCCAAGCAGCATCAGAGGAGCAGGAAAGCTGACATTTCGGGTCTGGACACTTCTTCAGAAATGGGGGAGGAGAAGGGGATTCTGGAATAAATAGAGAGGGAGAGGGAGAGGCGGATGGAAGATGGATAAACGAACAGATAGGTGGAGAGGAGACAGACAGGTCAAGGAAGCTGGGATGGAGCCAGTAAAGGTGAGCGTAGGCGGGGAGTTAGGGTGGAGGTTGGTCAGTCAAGGGAAGCCGGACAGGTCAAGGAGACAGGGATGAGACTGGTTGGTAGGAGGTAGGGGCGGGGGTTGAGGTGGGAGGAGTGGATCAGTGGGAGAAAGGATGGACAGGTCACTGAGTCAGGGATGAGCTGGGCTGGTTTTGGGATGCATTTGGGGGTCGGGAGATTTTGAAGCTTGTGAAGTCCACATTGATACCATGAGGCTGCAGGGTTCAAAAGCAAAATATGAGATCCTGTTCCTGCAGCCTTTGGGTGGTATCATTATGACATTGGATGAGGCCCAGGATGGACATGATATCCAGGGTGTGGAGCGTAGATGTTCCACAAAGCGGTCTCAAAGGCTCTGCTTGTTTTCCCCAATGAAGAGGAGGCCACATCAGGAACAGGGGATACAATATACATCAGCAGATGTGCAGGTGAACATCTGTTTGATGTGGAAGGTTTTCCTGCGGCCTGGGTTGGAGGGTATGGGGTGGTGGGGTAGGGGCAGGTTCTGCACTTCTCGCAGTTGCAGGGAAAAGATCCGGGTGACGTGGAGCTGGAGGGGAGTGTAGAGCGGACAAGAGATTCATGGAGAAAGTGGTCCCTCCAGAAAGCAGGGAAGAGTGGCGAGGGGGAAATGTCTTTGGTGGTGGGATCAGATTGCAGACGGCACAGGTGCTGTAAGATGATGTGTTGGATCCGGAGGTTGGTGGGGGTGGTCGGGGCGCATGGGGTGCCTCAGGATGAGAGGATTCTCTTTTGGTTTTATCGAGGGGAGGGGGTGTGAGGGATGAGTTGCAGAAAACATGAGAGATGCGTTCGAGGGTATTTTCAACCACTGTGGAGGGGGAGTTGCAACCCTTGAAAAATGAAGACATCTGGGATGACTGCAAGTGGAAATCCTCATCTCAGGAACAGATGCAGAGGAGGCGAAGGAATTGGGAATAGAGAATAATATTTTTGCAGGAAGGTGGGTGGGAAGACGTGTATTCAAGGTAGCTGTGGGAGTTGGTAGGCTTGAAATGGATATTGTTTTCCAGGTGGTTTCCAGAGATGGAAACACAGAGGCCCAGGAAGGAGAGAGATGTATCACACATGGTCCAGGGAAACTCAAAGTTGGGATGGAAGATGTTGGTGAAGTGGATGAACTGTTTGAGCTCCTGGTGGGAGCATGAGGTGGGACCGATACAGTTATCAATATAACGGAGGAAGAGGTGGGGTTTAAGGCCAGCGTAGCTTTGGAAAAGGGATTGTTCTATGTAACATACAAAGAGGCAGGCATAACTTGGGCCCATGCCGGTCCTACGGCCAACCCTTTTGTCTGTAGGAAGTGGAAGGACTTGAAGGAGAAGTTATTAATGGTGAAGACGAGTTCAGCTAAGCGGACAAGGGTGTCAGTGAAGGGGGACTGGTCGGGCCTGGGGGACAGGAAGAAGCAGAGGTCCGTTAGGTCATCTGTTTGGGGATTACAAGTATACAGGGATTGGAGGTCCATGGTGACGATGAGGTGTTGGGGACCAGGAAATTGGAAGTTCTGGAGGAGTTGGAGGGCGTGGGTGGTATCATGGACATTGGTGGGGATTAGCTGGACCAAGGCGGGGAAAATGGAGTCCTGATAGTTGGAGATAATTTCGGTGGGGCAGGAGCAGGCAGAGACAATGGGTTGACCAGGGCCGACAGGTTTGTGGATTTTGGGAAGGAGATAGAAGCGGGCGGTGCAGGATTAGGGAACAATGAGGTTGGAGGCTGTGAGTGGGAGGTCACCTGAGGTGATGAGGTTGAGGATGGTCTGGGAGATGATGTATTGGTGGTCAGGGGTGGGGTCATGATCAAGGAGTCAGTAGATGGAGGTGTCAGAGAGCTGGCATCTGGTCTCAGCAATGTCGAGGTCTGTGTGCCATTCTACAAATGTGCTTCCCTTGTCCGTGGGTTTTATAGTGAGGTGAGGGTTGGAGACAAGGGAGCGGAGGGCTGTATGTTCTGCAGGGCTGAGGTTGGAATGGGTGAGAGGGGTGGAGAGGTTGAGGCAATTGATGTCTCAATGGCAGTTGGAGATGAAGAATTCGAGGGAGGGTAGGAGGCCTGGGAATGGTGTCCAGAAGGAGGGGGTGTGCTGGCGGTGGGAGAAGGGGTCAGTAGAGGGAGGATTTCAGATAATAACCATTTAAGCTGGAAATCATAGCCAAGCAATTAAAGATGCTAATAGTTTATCTAAATGACGCAGCACATTCCCTCAACATCCTCTCGTTGAGGCAAGTACCTTGCATTTGTTCAACACTGAAAAATCTTCCCTGTGTAATTCAGTAAATTTAACCAGAATTTGATAAATTCAAATTCAGCTGAAATTTGGCACGTAAAATGTGACTCAAAATCTGGGCATGACTTTGGTCTTGTGTAATGGGTAGCACCAATGCCTGTGCCAGAGGTCTGATTCAATTCCAATCTCTGAATCTATGATAATGTCACTGGCTCTGGACCAGAAGTTCTGGATACAACTCCTGCCAGCCACAGAGGTGTGTCACAGCCTGTCAGAACAGGTTGATGAGCAAATATACGGGACAGTCATATTGTAGATTTAGGGGCCATTGCAGTGTGGTGGCCTTCACCTTTGGACCAGAGGCCTCAATTCAAATCCCCCAGCAGTGTTTCATAAAATGTCTAAACAAGTTGGTGAAATTTTTTCCAGAATTGTGGCTTGATTGAGAAGGACCAGTGTTGAATTTCAGAATTCAGGCCCGGGATAACAGAAAGCACAGCCATTCGTGTTGATTGGAGTAAAATGTGCATCTGATATATGTTTATAAAAACATGAAGGGCATAGATAGGGTGAATAGTCAGGGTCTTTTTCTAGAGTATGGGGAGTCAAACATTAGAAGGCACAGGTTTATGGAACAACGGGAAAGATTTAAAAAACCATACGAATGAACTTCCAGATAAAGTGCTGGAGGCTTGTGAAAACACCATTTCAAAGGATGGGTATATGTATTGGAAGGGTCCAGAGGAATGTAGGCCAAACGCTGGCAAATGGGATGAGATTAATTTCGGCTACCTGGGCAGCATGGACATGTGGACCAAGGGATTTGTTCCCATACTGTACATCTTTATGATTCATTCATTTGCTCGGGATCTCTTTGTAATCTTGGATAACCTTGTCTGTCCATGGTTCATATAATCTCAGTGTCATCCGTAAACTTGCTAACCTTGCCTTCTATAATTTTCATCTGAATCATTCATTTAAATGACAACCAAAAGTAAATCTAGCACTGACCCCTGTGGATCACCGCTAACCACAGGCTTCCCGTCTGAAGGACAATCCTCCATGACCACCCTGTCTCCTGTCATAAAGCAGGAACACACACACACACACACACACACACACACACACACACACACACACACACATGGACACGCACACGCACACGCGCATGCACTTGCACACATGCACACAGCCGTGGAGATAGATACATTCTGATGAATAAGCAGTTCAAGGGTTATGGTGAGAAGGCAAGGGAATTGTTTTGAGAAATATGTCAAGCATAATTGAACAGCAGAGCAGACTCAATGGGCCAGATGGCAAATTCTGCTCCAATTTCTTAAACTGTCTGGTCTGAAGGTATTGGGAATATTTAGAGGAGGTAATTTGCTGTGTGGCTGACGCACTTTAAGGAGCCTCCCAATTAAGACTGAGGTACGAATATATCTTTCTCTTTAACATTGTGCTGTCTGTGGTGTTCTCATCCCCAGGGAACAGTGAACACTGGGTTCGTGAAGATATTCAAGGCGGAGCTCAACTGACTTTTAACGGACAAGAGAGTCCATTATTGGGAATAAACAGGAAAAGTGTGTTCAGCCACAAACAGATCAGCCATGATCTTTCTAAATTAAGCAGCAGGCTCGAGGGTCCAATTGGCCAACTGCAGCTCGTATCCTGTTTGTTGTTGTCTCACTCCTCCCTTCAAAGCTGTTACAGAGGAAAAGGATGTCCCCATTCAAACAGTCATGGTTGCTATCATAGAGACACAGAGATATACAGCATGGAAACAGAGCTTTCGCTCCAACTCATCCACGCCATCCAGATATCCGAAATAAATCTGGGCCCATTTGCCAGCATTTGGTCCATTCCTCTCTAAACCATTCAGAAACATATACCCATCCTGATGCCATTTAAATGTTGTAATTGTACCAGCCTCCACCACTTCCTCTGGCAGCTCATTCCATAAACACATCACCCTCTGCATGAAAATGTTGCCCCTTAAGTCCCTTTTAAACCTTTCCCCTCTCTCCTTAAAGCTGTGCTCTCTCGTTTTGGACTCCCCCACCCCAGGGAAATGACCTTGGCTGTTTACACTCCTGTGTCCCTTATGACTTTGCAAACGTCTGTAAGGTCACTCATCAAAGACTTTTTATTTTATTGTGTACCAATTGTGGCAACGTTTTCACACAGCACCCACAGCCAAAAATGAAATTAACCAGAAGCTTAACTATATTTGTGATGTTCTTAAAGGGACAGATGTTAACCAGACTGATAGGAAACCTCCCCTTCTCCTCGATATATTTCTGGAGAAAATTGAACACCTGATTGAGAGGGCAGACTAGATGTATTGCTGCATCTAAAAGACAGCATTTCTGACCTTACAGCATTCTACTCAAATGTCAGTCTATATCCTGTGCTTGTTTTTTAAACACTCAAGGATCAAAATCATTGACAGTACAACCTCGGCCTGATGATCTGACAACAAATGGCCCTAATGGTGTAATGCTGAGCTCAGATACTTCTCGACAACCAGCTACACACCACAGGAGAGGCCCTGCAACCTTTCCCAGCTGCTACACAGCGAGTCCTGGTTCACTAACAAGAAATGCAGAATATAGATAATTATTTAGTTTCAGGTTGGAAAGCAGCGATTAATGGAATTCCTCAAGAAATGTTGTGAGTTCATCAACAGTTTACAATCCAGATTAATGATGTTGATGAAGGGCTGATAGGATTGGAGCTCAATGTGCTAGTACAGCATTATAGTCACCCAATAAGATGACAAGTGGAGGGAGGTGATCTACACTGGTGTGTAGACAGGGGGTGTTTGGGAGCAAACTTCCAGCAATGCAAATAAAACAGTAGAGTGTGGGTTGTGGGACATTTGTGTTTTGGGGAAAGGATAAAACAGCAGTAAATTATACGACTGGAGAAGTAACAACAGAGATTGGTGCTACTGAGTGATTTGTGTGTCCTGGGACAGAAATCATATAAAGTTAGTTTGAAGATGTCGCAAGCGATTTGCAAAGTAAATGGAATAGTGCTGTTTCTTGAAAAGGGTGCTGGGTATGATGTGAGGCATGTTTCTCTGCTTCTGTACAGAGCATTGCTGAGAATCCATCTCATGCTCTGTCTGCAGTCATGATGCCTGAAACTAAAAAAAAAATCACAATGGCCTTTGAAACTTTTCAAAGATGGTTCTCTACACACTGTCCTGTGATGAAGGCATTATATTATGGAGAATTAATAGTTTAATTCTGAGAACCAGAAATATTCTTGACTATATAGGAACTTGAGGAGAGTGTAAATGGTGAATACCTGACGGATAATTTGTCTTGATTGGGAGAATACAACTGGGGAAATAATTTAAAAAATAAAACAGATTCTAAAGAAGGTACACTTGACCTGAAGCATTAATTCTAATTTCTCTTCATAGATGCTGCCAGGCTGCTGACCTTTTCCACTAATTTCTGTATTTCGTTCGGAATAAGACACATTCATTTTAATATAGATGTTGTGAAGACATCTAGACTTGTTATTTTTAAATTATACAGGCACATATAAACATGTCTTTAAATCAAGTCGGCCCTTTTGTTGCTCAGGAAATGACGCTGTGTATGACAGCAGCAATGATGCACCAACATGGAGCAGGGAATGTGATGGAAACTAATAGCTCCGACAATGTTCAAGAGGACCTCACATGTTCATGTTGGGGGTTGCATAGCATGATTGCGCGATTCAACTCAGAGAGGAGAAAAGAAACGCAACCTACCTGAAAAGCAACAGCCTATCGCTTCCTCTCTATTTCCTTGTTCCTCATCGCATCAATGTATGAGAGCTCAAAATGCACCGATCATCATTACCACTCATGGAGGATTCATGATGAGGATTAATTGGAATCTCCCACTGCCTGTAGCAAAGGGAATTCAGCCAAATCTAACAGTTCGAGGAAATAATCCCATTGCCAACAATTTGTGCGAGCAGAATAAATTTGGAAGCAGAATAATTTGGGACAATCTCTCACATTTTTCCTTTTATCATGAGTTCAACTGTTACGTGGACAAAGTTCTTTTAAATTAATATTTCAGTTTGTCATCAAATATACGTGTGTGTGTGTGTGTGTGTGTGTGTGCGTGTGTGCGTGTGTGTGTGTGTGCATGTGTGTGTGTGTGTGTGTGTATGTGTGTCTTTCTTCTTTGCATCATAGTTTGAGTAAAATTGGTTTGGTCATAAATATGTCATTTTAGCAGATTAAAGAAAACTGTCTGACTCTTTCCTTACACTGACCCTGACCCAGTCTGAGACCTATATTATCAGCCACATCTCCAACCTGGCTACGTTTAAAATTTGTAGTGATCAGGGGAGAGGTGGGACTGGAAAAGGAAACACTGTGCCGGCAAGCCAGTACGCCAGAGACCATTGAGCTTGACATGAGAGCTGGGTAAGTTGTTGGAGGCGATTCTGAGGGATAGGAATGACATGCATTTGGAAAGGGTAGAAGTGAATAGGGATAGTAAACATTGCTTTGTGCAGTGTAAATCACATCTCCCTAACTTGATTATTTTGAAGAGGTGATAAAGAAGGTTGATGAAGGCAGTGTGGCAGACATTTTCCAAATCGGCATCAGGAAGGTGCTCCATAACGTTCCAAACGGTAGACAGATTAGCAATGGGTAATCACATGGGATCCAGGGGGAGCTAGTCAATTGAATTCAAAATTGGCTTGAAGGTGGAGGATTGTTTTACAGACTGGAGACCATTGACCTGCGGTGTACCGCAAGTATCAGTGCTGAGTTCACTGCTTTCCATCATTAATATAAAGGATTTGGATGTGAATATCAGAGACATGGTTAGTAAGTTTACAGGTGACATTAAAAAGTGGTGCCGTGGACAGTGGTGAAGTTTATCTCAGTGTGCAATGGAACATTGATCAGATGGGCCGATGGGCCAAGGTGTGGCTGATGGAGTTTAATTTAGATAAATGAGAGGTTTTGCGTTTGGTAGAGTAAAGCAGGGCAGGACTTTGGGCCCCACAACTCAGGAATGACATACTAGCTCTGGAGCATCTCCAGCGGAGATTCACACGGATGATCCCTGGAATGGTACGTTTAACGTATGATGAACAGCTAAGGATCCTGGGATTGTACTCATCAGAGTTTAGAAGGTTGAGGGGAGACCCAATAGAAACTTACAAAATAATGGATGGCTTAGAAGGGGTGCACGCTAGGAAGTTGTTTCTGTTAGGCAGGAGACTAGGGGAGACTAAGTTGTTTCTGTTAGGCGGGAGGAGAGCGAGGGCCAGACAGAGAGAGCGCCAGGAGGCTGTCGGGAATGTAATGTTTTTTATTCCCACTTTAAAAAGCTTACCTCGAGCGGGGGCCGTCTTCATGTCCTTGGGCAGGAAAAAGAGTGGAAGGGCGATAGTCATTGGGGATTCAATTGTAATGGAAATAGATAGGCGGTTCTCCGGTGGAAAACGGGACTCCCGAATGGTATGTTGCCTCCCAGGTGCACGGGTCAGGGATGTCTCCGGTCGGCTGCAGAACATTCTGAAGGGGGAGGGTGAACAGCCAGTTGTCGTGTTGCATATAGGCACCAACGATATAGGCAGAAAATGGGATGAGGTCATCCAAGCAGAATTTAGGGAGTTAAGAGCCAAGTTAAAAAGTAGGACCTCAAAGGTAGTAATCTCAGGATTGCTACCCGTGCCACGTGCTAGTCAGTGCAGAAACGAAAGAACAGCTAGGATGGATGCGTGGCTTGAGAGATGGTGTAGGAGGGAGGGGTTCAGATTTTTGGGACTTTGGAACCGGTTCCGGAAAACGTTGAACTATTACAAATTGGATGGTCTACAGCTGAGCCAGACTGGAACCAATGTCTTTGGGGATACTTTTGCTAATGCTGTGGGGGAGGGTTTAAACTAATGTGGCAGGGGGATGGGAACCAAATATTGGACAGAAAAGAGGTAGGAACGAAAGCCTGTAAGGAACTAGTTAATGGAGTCAGTGTGACTAAAGGGAACAGTAGTCGGGGAGCAGATGATGAACACAAAGTGACAGGTGGTCTGAGGTGCATTTGTTTTAATGCGAAAGGTGTAGTTGATAAGGCAGATGAGCTTTGGGCTTGGATCAGTACCTGGGAGTATGATGTTATTGCTATTACTGAGGCTTGGTTGAGGGAAGAGTATGATTGGCAACTAGTTGTCCCAGGATATCGATGCTTCAGTGGGGTTAGAGAGGGAGGTAAAAGGGGTGGACGAGTTGCAGTACTTGTCATGTCAAAGACGATAACACAGCCGTACTGAAGGAGGGCCCCATGGAGGACTCAAGCAATGAAGCAATATGGGGAGAACTCAGAAATAGGAAGGATGCAGTAACAATGTTGGGGCTGTACTACAGGCCTCCCAACAGCGAGCGTGAGATAGAGGTACAAATATGTAAACAGATAATGGAAAGTTGGAGGAGAAACAGGCTGGTGGTGATGGGAGATTTTAATTTTCCCAACATTGACTGGGATTCACTCAGTGTTAGGGGTCAAGATGGAGCAGAATTTGTAAGGAGTGTCCAGGGGGGTTTTCTAGAGCAGTATGTATGTAGTCCAACTCGGGAAGGTGCCATACTGGACCTGGTGCTGGGGAATGAACCTGGCTAGGTGGTTGATATTACAGTAGGGGACTACTTTGGAAATAGCGACCACAATTCCGTAAGTTTTACAATACTCATGGACAAGGATGGGAGTGGTCCTAAATGAAGAGTACTAAACTGGGAGAAGGCTGACTATACCAAGTTTCCGGAGGATGTGAGGAATGTAGATTGGGAGAAACTGTTTGAAGGTAAATCCACATTTGGTGTGTGGGAGGCTTTTAAGGAGAGATTGATTAGCATGCAGGAGAGACATGTTCCTGTGAAAATGAGGAATAGAAATGGCAAGATGAAGGAACCATGGATGACAGTTGAAATTGTTTTACTAGCCAAGAGTAAAAAAGGAAGCATACATGAGGTCTAGGCAACTGAAGACTGGCGACGCTTTGCAAGAATATCGGGAATGCATAGCGAATCTGAAACGAAGGATTAAGTGGGCTAAGAAAGGTCATGAGATATTGCTGGCAAACATGGTTAAGGAAAATCCCAAAGCCTTTTATTCATATGAAAAGAGCAAGAGGGTAACTAGAGAGAGGATTAGCCAGCTTAAGGACAAAGAAGGAAAGTTATGTGCTGATTCAGAGAAAATGGGTGACATTCTTACCGAGTATTTTGCATCGGTATTCTCCAAGGAGAGGGACATGACAGATGTTGAGGTTAGGGATAGATTTTTGCTAACTCTAGGTCAAGTTGACATAAGGAAAGAAGAAGTGTTGGGTATCCTAAAAGTCATTAAGATGGACAAGTCCCCTGGTCTGGATGGTATCTATCCCAGGTTACTGAGGGAAGTGAGAGAGGGCATAGCCGGGGCCTTAACAGATATCTTTGCAGCATCCTTCGACATGGGTGAGGTCCCAGAGGTCTGGAGACTTGCTAATGTTTTACCCTTGTTTAAGAAGGGCAGCAAGGATAATCCAGGTAATTATCGACCGGTGAGCCTGACTTCAGTGCTAGGGAAGCTACTGGAGAAGATACTGAGGGATAGGATCTATTCCCATTTGGAAGAAAATGGGCATATCAGTGATAGGCAACATGGTTTTGTGCAGTGAAGGCCATGTCTTACCAACTGAATAGTATTCTTTGAGGACGTGACAAAGTTGATTGATGAGGGAAAGGCTGTAGATATCATATACGTGGACTTCAGTGAGACGTTTGATAAGATTTCCCATGGCAGGCTGATGGAGAACGTGAAGTCACATGGGGTCCAGGGTGTGCTAGCAAGGTGGATAAAAAACTGGCTAGGCAACAGGAGACAGAGAGTTGTAGTGGAAGGGAGTTTCTCAAATTGGAGACCTATGACCAGTGGTGTTCCACAGGGATCTGTGCTGGGACCATTGTTGTTTGTGACATATGTAAATGATTTGGAGGATGGTGTAGGTGGTCTGATCAGCAAGTTTTCAGATGACACTAAGATTGGTGGAGTAGCAGATAGTGAAGGGAACTGTCAGAGATTACAGCAGAATATAGATAGACTGGAGAGTTGGGCAGATAAATGGCAGATGGAGTTCAATCCGGGCAAATGCAAGGTGATGCATTTTCGAAGATCAAATTCATGGGCGAACTATACAGTAAATGGAAAAGTCCGAGGGAAAATTGATGAACAGAGAGATCTGGGTGTTTCGGTCCATTGCTCCCTGAAGGTGACAACACAGGTCAATAGGGTTGTCAGGAAGGCATATGGCATGCTTTCCTTCATTGGGCAGGGTATTGAGTACAAGAGTTGGCAGGTCATGTTGCAGTTGTATAGGACTTTGGTTCGGCCACATTTGGAGTACTGTGTATAGCTCTGTTCGCCATATTACCAAAAGGATATAAATGCTTTGGAGAGGGTGCAGAGGAGGTTCACCAGGATGTTGCCTGGTATGGAAGGTGCTAGCTACGAAGAGAGGCTGAGTAGATTAGGATTATTTTCATTAGAAAGACAGAGATTGAGGGGGGGCCTGATTGAGGTCTACAAAATCATGAGGAGTATAGACAGGGTGGATAGCAAAAAGTTTTTTTCCCAGAGTGGGGGATTCAATTACGAGGGGTCATGAGTTCAAAGTGAGAGGAGGAATGTTTCAGGGAGATATGCGTGGAAAGTTCTTTACACAGAGGGTGGTGGGTGCTTGGAATGCGTTGCCAGTGGAGGTGGTAGACACAGACACGTTAGCGTCTTTTAAGATATATTTGGACAGGTGTATGGATGGGCAGGGGGAAAATGGCCCCAGACCATTAGAAAATAGATGACAGGTTCGACAGAGGATCTTCTGGATGTGAGTTTGCTCGCTCAGCTGGAAGGTTAGTTTTCAGACGTTTCATCACCATTCTAGGTAACATCATCAGCGAGCCTCCGATGAAGCACTGGTGTTATGTCCCGCTTTCTATTTATCTGTTTTGGTTTCCTTGGGTTGGTGATGTCATTTCCTGTGTTGGTGATGTCATTTCCTGTTCTTTTTCTCAGAGGATGGTAGATTGGCTCCAAATCAATGTGTTTGTTGATGGGGTTCCAGTTGGAATGCCATGCTTCTAGGAATTCTCGAGCGTGTCTCTGTTTGGCTTGCCCTCGGATGGATGTGTTATCCCAATCAAACAGGACAAATGGGCAATCAAATGGACAAACAGGCAGAAAGCTAGCCACCAGGATATATGAACATCAACTTGCCACAAAACGACATGACCCACTATCACTAGTATCCTTCCATACAGATGAGGAAGGACACCACTTTGATTGGGACAACACATCCATCCTAGGACAAGTCAAACAGAGACACGTGTGAGAATTCCGAGAAGCATGGCATTCCAACCGGAATTCCATCAACAAACACATTGATTTGGAGCCCATCTACCATTCTCTGAGAAAAAAGAACAGGAAATGACATCATCAACCCAAGGAAACCTAAACAGGTAAACAGAAAGCGGGACATAACACCAGCGCTTCATCGGAGGCTCACTGATGATGTTACTTAGAATGGTGACAAAACGTCTGAAAACTAACCTTCCAGCTCAGTGAGCAAGCTCACATCCAGAAACTCAACTTGAGCTACAAATCTTCTCAAAACTGGCTAACAGAGGATCTTGATTGGCGTAGGCTTGGAGGGCCGAAGGGCCTGTTCCTGTGCTGTAATTTTCTTTGTTCTTTGTTCTTTGACACGTGGGCACAGCCTTAAAATGAGAGGCGATAAATTTAAAACTGAAATGAGACTACATTTCTTCAGCCAGAGAGTGGTGGGCTTGTGGAATTCAATGCCACGGAGTGCCGTGGAGGCCAGGACGTTGGATGCCTTCAAAGCAGAGATCGACAAGTTCTTGATTACACAAGGAATCAAGGGCTACAGGGAGAGTGCATGGAAGTGGAGTTGAAATGCCCATCAGCCATGATTTAAAAGGCAGAGTGGACTTTATGGGCCAAATGGCCTTACTTCCACTCCTATGTCTTATCATCTTATGGTCTTATACAGTCAATGCTGGGGCCCTGGGGACTGTTGCTGAATAAAGAGACCTTTAGTGCATTCACTTCGTTCCTTGAAGGTGGAGTAGTATGTGAGACAGGGTAGGGAAGGACACATTTGTCATGATTGCCCTAATCAGTCAGAGCATTGGGTACAGGGGTTGTGATGGCATGTTGCTCCTGTACAGGACATTGATGAGGGCACTTTAAGAATACTGCGCACATTTCAGTTGGCTCGGCTCAAGGAAGGAAGTTGTTATTTTTGAGAGGGTGCAGAAAAAATGATTTACAAGGATGTTCCTCGACTGGAGGGTTTGAACTGTATGGAGAGGCCGAATAGTTTGAAAGGTTTTCCCCTGGAGTGTCAGAGGCTGAGGGGTGACATGACAGAGGTTTATAAAACTTCAATTCCATGAATATTCTGAATAACCAAAGTTCATTTCTCTGCCCGGGGCGGGGGGGGGGGGGGGGGGTCGGGGGGGGAGGCCAAAAGTCAAGTGCTAAGTTCAAAGCTGAGAGGGGAACAACTAAGAAGGGAATTTACAAAGCTCAAAAAACAAAGAAAATTTGGCCCTCCAAGCCTGGTCAAGCCCAGGCAGGTGGGACTAGGATAGTTTGGGATTATGGTTGAAATGGACTGGTTGGGCTGAAGAGCTGTCTGACCCTGTAACTCTTTCACGAGCTCTATTACCACCTCCGTGTCTCCTCTGGGATGTACCAGAGCAACGTATCAAACTTCAGTTCAATTAGTTTTGAGCAATTCTTCTTTATTAATTCTAATCTCCCACAGTTCCTCATTTTCACATTCACTCTGCCCTGTGGAATTTCTGGAAGATTTTCTGTATAATCTTCTATGGAGACAGAGTAATGTATCCCATCCAGCAATGGGTCAGTGGGGGTGGGGTGAAAAGAGATGCTACGTCACCAAGTGAATACATTGGAGCACTGCACTTAGGAGATGATGGACATGGCACCCACTCCTGCTCGGAGAGTTCTAGAATCTAAACAGTTCAATGAAACTGTCATTTTACGACCATTGACAGGTTATGCTGAAACCAGTGACACAAAGCCGTGACAACCTCATTTTAGAATCAAACTGTCTTCACACTTTGCAATTGGTATAGGTCCAGGTAGAGACAAGAATCAGTCTCCAGTCAAAATTTTAGTAACTGCAAGTATGGCCAGAAGAGAACTGCAACTGGAAAGGAGCAGATTATGATTTATTCATAAACAGCACTGAGGCAGAAGTGAAGACTGGGGATATTATTGGTGATAAAGTGAATATTATGGTATAGATCAGCTCTGGGCAAAATGGGCCAATGGTGGTTATGAACACTTTTCTTCATCCTCAGATGTTTGTAAGTGAAGCCATGGCACAAGAATTGAGTTTGTTACTGAAAGTGAATATAATAGTTTCCATCTTTGTCAAATACAGAAAATAGAAATCGAGATGCTGTTCACAAAGACTTACGGAATTAATAAATGGAAAGACACAGAGAAACTTACCGGGAACACCAACAAAAGCGAGAATGGGATAGTAACCTGCTTGAATAATTATCAGGACACCTTCTATTCGCAAAGTTAATGGTATCCAATTGAAAGTAAGCCAGTCAAGGCCATCGGATAAACTCCTGTCCATTGTTGGAATATTCCAATCTATTCCTCTCAGATTCTGGTGCGTTGTCGTAACATTCCACTCCATTGTTCTCACATTCTGAGCCATTGTTGGAACATCCCAATCTGCTGGTCACAGACTCTGATCTCCCCCCTCTCTGGAGCTGCTGATCCCAATCGTATTGAGGATGACACAGCCACTGATACTATGGGATAACACATTGGAAGAAACCCCTTATTAATAGAAGCGGGAAACCCTCCAGTGACACAGTCAGTATCCATGGGGACAGACATTAATTTGATTTACTGAACAAACAGCTCCAGTTAACCCCTTTCACTACAACACTTTAAATGTAACATAAATACCTGTTCTGGGTGGGAAGCTGACATTGCCTGCTATTGGTCTTTGTGCTCATCTCCAATTACTCTCACACTGTTAGACATAAAGGAGAAAGGTGATGATTTCTTTTCACAGGCTCGATGACTCTATTGTGTTATCCACATGAGGCGTTCGGTGTAACCACATTCCAAAGAGCCATTCAAAAGGTTGTCCATGCTCTGAAGCCTCCTCCACTATAACTGCCAATGTAAGCCCTGTCTCTGGACACAACTGCCCTGAAGAAAGACAGGAAATGCTGAACTTTCCTCTCATTGCCCGAACAAGGCAACGTTTTATCCTTAACAGAATACATCCAATAATTTGCCTCTAAATTTGCAATCATTTTTTCACAGTTTATACACATTTTCTTTCCCGTTTCCTTTGGCCTGAGCTGAAAAGTAAGCATTACATTTCCAATTGCCGTGTTTATTGTGAATGAAGAGTCAGAGACAGCATCTATGTGATTGGTTAGCAAACAGAAAGGAATAGGAGAATAGGAAATGCAGACTGGGCAGGAGTAAAGCAATATCCCCCAGACACCAATATCATCTTATAGTCAGAATAAAATAAAATACAGAGAAGGAAAAAGAATATCCTTGTCCGAAGGAATGGCAAGTGACAATGTAAACAAAACACAATAGTTTGGAATAGAGGAAAAATGATTTGATACGTACTCTGCCAGTGTGTGCTGATAGAAAAGACTGTTCATGTATGCACAAGACATACAGAGTTAACAACTGAGACATAGTTCACAAAATATGATGCAGACGATGTACAAAATTTATAAAACATTTAAACATTGTTTGATTCTCAGCTGATGTGTTCTGTTCCCATTCTCTCAAGAATTTCCCCTCTCTGGGTTTCCATGCTCTCCTCTCTCATTCTTATCAGTTTGTGTGTTGTAAATTTCTGCTTTGTGTGTCGCACCTTATTTCAATTAATTAACACACTGCAAGGAAATAAATATACTGACCTGCTGGGTTCTGTCAACGGCTGGCGTCTGTCATATTAGGGTAGATAAAAGTTCTGGCATCAGACAGACAATGCGAACATGTTACTCTGTTGTACCTTCATTGTACTGAGGAACACAGCACACAGAAATTGCCAAAATAGCGAAGTACATTTACTTCTGTCAAGAATCTATTTTTACACCTCTTAATCCATATTCTCTCTCTGTTTCAGACTCCCTCTCTATTTATATCTTGTTAATAAACCCTTCAAAAGTCCCCAGTCAATCTCTCAAACCTCCCTCTTTCAGTTAGATCTATTGCTCATTTGTGGATGTGATGTGATAATAATGGAGGAACATCACTATAAAGGAGGAAGGATGTTGCCAGAGTTGATGGGAAGGGAAGCCGAGCAGGGAAAACAGTGGAGCGGCAATGGCAGGACTTTCTTGGGATAATTCGAAGGCACATTTTAAATCCCTCCCAAGGGAGAAGAAGCATACTCAGGGAGGACAAGGCAGCTGTCGGTAATACAGGAGGTCGGAGACAGCATAAGAGCAAAAGAGAAAGCGTTCAAAGTGGTGAAGGCTATTGGAAATCCAAAGGATTAGTAAGACTTGAAATTCCAACTTAGGGTAAATGATAAAAGCAATAGGGAGGAGAAGATGAAATATGATGGCAAGCTTGTTAATAATATAAAAGAAGATTGCAAGAAGTCTTTAGATATATAACAAGGAAGAGGGGGAAGCATGACCAAACACGGGACTGCTGGAAATGAGGCTGGAGTACTTATGGGAAACATAGAAATGGTAGAGTATCTGATTAGGGACTTTGCATCAGTCTTCACGGTGGAAGACACCAGCAGCCAGCCAGAACATAAAGCGAATCAGAGGCAGAGGTAAGTGAGGTGACCATCAGTAAGGAGAAGGTGCTGGGGAAGCTGAAAGATCTGAAGGTCGATAAATTAACCAGATCAGATGGACTGCGCGCCATAGTTCTAAGGAGATAGCGGACAAGTTTGTTTCGCTTTGCTGGTGATCTTTCAGGAATCGCTGGAGTCAGAGAGGGTCACAGAAGACTGGCAAATATCACCCCGCTGTTTAAGGAGAGAGAGACACAGAAATCAGGAAATTATAGGTGATGGGGCAAAGAAAAATATTTTGAACAAGGCTCAGTGGATCCTTAGTTTTATGAGTAGAGGTCCAGAGTATAAAAGCTGGGAAGTGGTGGAGTATATTGAAACGATATTTGATTAAGCTGCAGCATAACAAGGGTTAAATTTACAAATTATATCACAAACAGAAGACTTGAAAGTGCAGTTGAAATGAAGGAAATCGGTTTAAAGCATACAGGAGCGCACATGACAAATTGTTGCCTAGACCCTGTAGTTAAGGATGTCGGGAACAGCCTGTGAGTAAATTGAGTTTTAAAAAGTCTAAAAAGCACAATGAAAGCTGTTGCTGCAGAGTTCCCAATGTACAACAATGTCGTCAATACTGAAGATGAAATAAAGCCGGATATTTGAAAAGATCGCAGACTCATTCCTCCGTTCTCTGCAACCCAAAACACACCTTCCAGGAGAAGCAGCATTTCACTTGTACTCTTTCAATCCAGTCGACTGTCATTGCTGCTCACAATGCTGCCTGCTTTACACTGGCGAGACCAAAGAGAGGCTGCTTTGCCAAACACTTCCACTCTGTCTGTAGGAATAACCCTAACCTCCTCATTGCTTCCAATTTCAATAATATACCTTGTTCTCATGCTAACATTTTGCTCCTGGGTTCCTGCAATGCTTCAATGAAGGGCATCCCAAGCTCAAGTTACACCTCATTTTATGCTTTGTGCTTTATAGCTTGTAGGCCTTAATATTCAATTCCATAACTTCACAGCCTGATACCATTGGGAATGTTCTCCATTTTTCGTACATTCTCCCTCCTGGTCTCCCTGTGACCATGTCATGTTTGTGTCTTGTTTATCTTGCACTGAATGGAAGGAACCCATCTCTCCCATTCACACCTGTATTTACTCCCATTCTACATCTGTTTTTCTTTCACCACAACTAAACGTCCATTTGTCTTTTGCACTGTACAACACGCCCTCTGTTTTCTGTCACTCCTCCTCCACCTCTGTCAAGGTATTTTCCAATCCTTTTCAGTTCTGAAGAAGGCTCACGCTGGACTTGAAACCTTAACTCTGTTTCTCTGTCTCCACAGATGCGTCCAGAACTGCTGAGTTTCTCCAGAAATGAATCGGCACAAAATAAATTTTCAACAAAACAAAGAACTGTGGACGCTGGAAATCTGAAACAAAGACAAAAGTTGCTGATGAAACTGAGAGCTTTGAAGAAGTGTCACCGGATCCGACAGATGAACTTTGCTGTGACTCCACAGATGCTGCTAGACCTGCTTAGTTTCTTCGGCAATTTCTATTTTCAAATAAATTCCAACAGTGTGTGTCAAAGCTGCACAAACGCCCTGTCCAACATGGAGCACCATACACTGGGAAGTGAATGGCACAGCGAGGTGCACTCATTCATTGCTTCAGGCTGGCATCACTGGCACTACAGAGCACTTAATCATGGTCAGGCAGAGAAACAGGGAGAAGCACATTCACTTTAAAAACAGAAGATTTCACTGGGGGAAGGGAAAAGATTCAGATGAAGATGTTAAATGTGTCTTGAGGAATGTGAAAAATTGGTAGCCTGAAATCATGGAGAGACTCTCAGAAGAAAAAGAACAATAAAGTAGAAGTGTTACCATATCAGAACCCAGAGTAGGTCACTGAGTACAGGAGCGATGGAGACTGGGTCTGAACTGGGGACAGGCAGTACAATGACATTGCACATATTGCAGCTCAAAACTGGGCATTCATGTGGTGATGTAAACCACAGCAGCAGCAGAAGCAGAATTGTGTTCAACCACAATCTGTAACTTTTTGTCCCAGAGAATCCCTCAGTCTATGATTACCATCAAGCTGAGCAATGGTTCAGTGACGAGTGTAGGCAAACACGCCGGGGTCAGAACCATCTGAACCAAAAACTGATGCCAGCCCATTATAAATGCCAGATTTGGCTGGTTGCATTACAAACAGCAGAGCCAACACATTACAGACAGGGCAAAGTGATTGCAACAGCAACAGACCAGAAGTCCGGCCATAACCAGTCATAAATGGTGATTGACAGTTAAACAACTCCCTGGAGGAGAGGGCTCCACAAATATCCCCATCCGAAACAATGGAACAGCCCCCCACACCAGTACAAAAGTCAAGGATGTAGTATCTGCGCCATCCTCAGCCAGAAGTATTGAGTGGATGACTTAGCTCGCCCTCATCATGACCCCCTACAAAATCACAGATACCAGTCTTCAACCAATTCAATTCACTCCACATGATACCAAGAAAAAGATGATAAACTAAAGACACGAAGAAGATAACTGGCCCTGTCGCCGTTCCTGCAATGGGACTGAAGGCTTGTGCTGCACAACAAGCCGTGCCCCTGGGGAAGCTGTTTCATTCCAGCCACAACTCTGACACCTACCTGGCAATGTGGACAATCACTCAGCTGTGCCCAGTCCCCTAAGAGGAGAATAGTTACAATCTGACCAACTGACACACCCTCAGTCTCATCAGGGTGGTCGAATTGTTGGAAGTTGTTTTTGACAGAGCTGTCAGGCAGCACAGAAATAACCTGCTCAGTGTGGTTTCTGATGGGTCCCCATGTGGAGATGGTGCTGCTGTGGAAATATCATTAGATTACTAATCCAGACCAGGCTAATGCTTTGGCAGCCAAGGAATGTTAAGGACAATTAACAAAATACCAAAACGTCAAATCTGATGTCAGTAAAAGTGGGCCTTGAAACCAATATCAATTGTAAAAACCAATGTGCTTCAACAATGTACGTTCAGGATGCAAATCTACTGTGCTTTCCTGGTATGCCCTAAAAGTGACTCCAGACCCGTGTTGAACTCTTCAATGGTCTCTGAGACAGGACAGGCTGCATCATTACCTGCCAATTTTTATACTCAATGCCCAGGCCGATGAAGGTAGGCATGCCATATGCCTTGTTGACTACCTTTTCCAACTGCGTAGCCACTTTCAGTGATCTGTGTACCTGGACACCCAGATCCCACTGCCTATGAGTGTTCTTCAGGGTTCTGCCATTTACTGGATATTTTCCATCTGGATTAGACCTTCCAAAATGCATTACCTCACATGTTTCCAGATTGAACTCCATCTGCCATCTCTCTGCCCAAGTCACCAACCTATCGATATTCAGCTTTGTCCTTTGACGGTCGTCATTGCTGTCCGCAATTCCAACAACGTTTGTGTCATCAGCAAACTTACTAATCAGACCAGTTACATTCTCCTCCAAATTATTTATATATATGACAGATAGCAAAGGTCCTAACACTGATTCCTGAGGAACGCCACAGTTTTGATCTCAATATGACCCAAACTATCTGCACACCCTTCCCCAGACTCATCATCCACCACGTCCTTCTCCATGGTAAATACTGACACAAAGTGCTCATTTAATACCTCGCCATACTCCTCTGGCTCCACATGTAAATTCCCTTCCCTGTCCTTGAGTGGGCCATCCCTCTGCCTGGCTGTCCTCTTGCTCTTTGTATGTATATATGGGATTTTCCTTAATGTTGTTGGACAATGACCCCTTTATAGCCGCCCTGACTCCACGTTTAAATTTCTTTCATCTTTCCTTATATTCCACCCTCGCTTCGTATATTCCCAGCCTCCTGGCCTTAATAAATGCTTCCTTTTTCTGTTTAATTAGGCTCACAATATCTCCCATTATCCAAGGTTCCCTAAACTTGCCGTACATTCCCTCATCCTTATAGTAATGTACTTGTCCTGAGTTCCCAGCAACTTACACTTGAAAGACTCCCACATACCAGATGTGAATTTGCCCTCAAACATTTGTCCCAATCTACATTCTTCAGTTTCGGCCTAATATTGTTATAATTAGCCTTTCCCAATTTAACACCTTCACTCGATAACCACAACTATCAATGTCCATCAGGACCCTTAAACTTACTGAATTGTGATCACAGTCTTTGAGCTATTCCCTTATTGAGACACTGACCACCTGGGCAGGTTCCTTCCCCAATACTAGGTCCAGTACAGCCCCTTTCCAAGATGGACTGTCTACATCGTGTTTCAAAAAGCCCTCCTGGATGCTCTTTACAATCTCTGCCCCATCTGAGCCCCAAGCACTAAGTGAGTCCCAGTCAATGTATGGGAAGTTAAAATTACCCACAACAATAACCTTGTACTTTTACATCTTGCCAAAGTCTGGCTACAAACCTGTTCTTCTATCTCCTGCTGACTGTATGGAGGCCTATAGTACACCCAAACATTGTGATTGCACCCTTCCTGTTCCTGAGTTCTACCCATATTGCCTCGCTGTGTGAGCCATCCGAGGTGTCCTCCCATGGTACAGCTGTGATATTCCCCTTAGCAAGTAGTGCAACTCCCCCACCCATTATCTACCTGCCTCAATCCTGCCTGAAACACCTGTATCCTGGAACGTTGAGCGATCAATCCTGTCCCTCCCTTAACCAAGTCTCTATAATACCAACAACATCATAGTTCTAAGTACTAATCCAAGCTCCAAGTTCTTCTGCCCTACCTGCCCTACACTTCTTGCATTGAAACGGGTGAACTTCAGTCTATGAGATCTGCTTTGCAACCACTCCCAGACTGTTCTTTCTCTGAGTCTTACTGGCCCTATTCTCTAGTTCCATTTCAGTCCATTCACTTTGCATTGATTCCCACACCCCTGCCAAGCTAATTTCAATCCTCCTGAGTGACACCAGCAAACTTTCCAGCCAGAATATACACCCAACATTTTCAAATCCCAAAACATCAACTTTCCTGAACCTCTGATACTGCCTGGCCTGTTGTGATCATCCAACTCTACACCTTGTTATCTCAGATTCCAGCATCGGCCGTTCCTACTATCTCTGAGGAAGTTCTGGAATGAAACCAGTTCACTTGATGACCATTGTCAGTACTGCCCTCTCCCTGGTGCATACATGGCACACTCTCTCAGTGTTGAAAATGCCTTCCTCTCCTTAGTTTATTTTCCTGGCTGATAAATCATTATATCTCTGTGCGGTCACAATGAACTGAAATTTTAATGTGCCCACACTGAATAGAAGCAGTTGACAATGTAATTGCACAATTTTCTGTACCACAGTGACAGTAACAGCAGCACCACTATTGCTGCTGGAGGTGACTGGGGATGTTGGGGATGAGGTGGCCTTGTGGTATTATTTCTAGACTATTAATCCAAGGATCCAGGTAATGGACCACACCCCAATTCAAATCCTGCCATGGCAGATTGTGGAATTTGACTTCACTGAAATACCTGGAATGATGAAACTATTACGCCATCATTGATCATTGGGAATAAAAAACACCTGGCTCACTAATGGCCTTCAGGGAAGGAATCTGCCATCCTTATCTGGCCTGGCCTGCATGTGACTCCAAACCAACAGCAATGTGGTTGACTCTCAACTGCCATTTGAAATGACCAAACCATCCACTCAGTTATATCAATCACCACAAAGTCTCACAGAAATGACACAACACAGACCTATTTACCAGCAATACACAGCATGTGTATGGTAGAGATGCAAGAAAAAAGCTCATAAACACCTTCTCAAGGGCAACGAGGAAAGGGAAATAAATGCTGGCCCAGCCAGTCACACCCACAAACCATTAATCCATAAAGAAGATGACCACATTCAGGAAAGACAGGCTGAGGTGACACAGCTTACTTTAAGCAGGGACTTAGAAGTATATCTACATGGGCATGATATTCAGGAATATGGGAAAAGGCAAAAAAATGTAATTAATTTCACATTTTATTTCCGTCTCACCTGATCATCAACAATCCCTTTGCTTATATTTTTCGCTCGCTGTCTCTTTGTCAATTTATTCAACTCATTCCTTCCCCCTTCAAAACAGACATCCCTGTCACCAGCATAAATCACAATATTTGCCAGCAGATTTCAGTTCTGATGTTTGTTCAGTCGACTTGAAATATTAACTCCGCTTTTATTTCATCAGAGCCTGCCAAGCTGTTTACTTTCCTCAGCACTTTGTTTTATTTTTGTTTCAGATCTCTGACATATTTCTTTGGTTTTACCGTTTCTTTAAAATAAATTTCACGGGATGATGAAATCATTGGCAAAAGAAGCATTTGATGACCTTCATTAATTGCCTTTAGCTGTGACCATTCTACAAGGCAGTTTGAAGCCAAACATATTTTGTGGGTCTGAATTCACACTTAATCCAGCCCGGGTAATAACTTCAGATTTCTTTACCAGAGGAGATCAGTGAAATGAGACAGGTTTTTTGCCAAATTGCTGCTGGTTTTATGGTTGCTATTGGTGAAATTGGCCTTGGTTACAATTTTTATCATTTGAATGAAAGTCCTACCACCAATTGTGGTAAGATTTGAAACAGTATCTATCATGTAATAACCAGTGTCTCTGTATTACCTGCTGAGTGACTTAACTACTCTAATATGGTGTCCCTATCGCTAGTTACTTTGAAAACAAGAACAAGGGTGTGATCAAATTATGTGTAACTTGGAAGAATGGTCAGAAGACAGCTGGAACCATAAAGTCTTAATTTTACCAAGGCATAGACAATGGTTTATCCAGCCACAGCACAGAGGCAGAGGGGGAGAGTGCAGATATTATGGAGCTGGTGTTGGACAAATTTGGTGATGGAGACAATCATAAGACATAAATCAAAAAAGGTCCTCAATGTTGTGAACAAGCCTTGTTTTCAGATGCTTGTGAAGGATGAGTCTGAAATGCATGGACAATAAAGCGAGGTTTTAATTGAAACTGAAGGTAATTGTTTCCATCTTTTCCAAATACAGGTCACAGAAACGGCAACAAAGTTGTATATGCCTTGCGGAAGTAGTGACTGGACAGAGATAGAAAGGCTTACCAGGAACACCAACAACAGCGAGAAAGGGATAGTAACCAGCCTGAATAATCATCAGTACACCTTCTATTCGAAGTGGCAACGTTGGCCAAGATGCGGTAAGAAAATAAAGACCCGAGGATAAACTCCTGCCCATTGTTGTAACATTCCAGTCTATTGTTCGCAGATTCTGATCCATTGTTGTAACATTCCAGTCTATTGTTGTCAGATTCTGATCCATTGTTGTAACATTCCAGTCTATTGTTGTCAGATTCTGATCCGTTGTTGTCACATTCCAGTCTATTGTTCTCAGATTCTGATCCATTGTTGTCACATTCCAGTCTATTGTTCTCAGATTCTGATCTCTCCACCCCCTCTCTCTGCAGCTGCCGAACCCTGTCAGGGCTGTCGCTGATGCTCCCGCTTATACTATGGGATAAGAGATTGAACAGAGCGCCTTAGTTATAGGAGAGGCAAAGCTTCCTGTGACGCAGTTAGAATCCATAGAGACTGACATCAATCACAGTCACTGAACAAACAGTTCCATTTAACCCCTTTCAATACACCTACAGTGAACCTTCGGTTCACAATTGAAACTGGGCTGGATTGGATGTTAACATCGTTGGCTATTTGTCATATATTCCATCACCAATTACTCTAAAGTTGTATGTGGTGAGGGACAATGATGGATGTTTTCATTCTGCAGGTTAAGAGGCTCAGCCTTGTTGTCCACATGCAATGCTGTAACCACCTGCATCAATACACTACCCACCCCCCCCAAAAAAAGACAAGCTAAATGTCATTACTGTGTTGATTGCTCCTACACAAAAAAATATGCTGACCAAAATTGGGTTGGCCTTGCAGAGAAAGTGTGGATTTCTCACTGCTGTAATAAAACAACATTGTATGTTGAAGATACAAAGTTCTTCATTGCAGTTTATGAACTTTAAAGCAGTAACATTTACATTTCTTGATTCAACTGACCAAAACTAAAATCAAATGTGGTGTATACAAGGATGTTGTTCATTAAAGCCCATGGGACTAAAGAGCCTGGGACAGAATGAATGTGACATTGGTTCGGAGACAGAGAGGAATGGGGGCAATGTCTGTAGAGACTGGAGAGGAGCGCAGTGATATCCCAATGTCACCAGTATTTAGCAAGCACTTATTCTAACAGATGGAATGAAATGTAATGCAGAGCAAGGAAACAGGTTATATTTGGGAGATGGAATACCAAACAACAATATGAACACACCATGATAATTTAAAATGTAATAGGAAATTATATTTTATGTAAACACTGTTTAATCATGGGGTATGCAGAATGATAAAATTGTTCATATACGCACAGGGTATTCAGAAATAAAAGCAGACAAAGATTTCAAAATAACAAGGTTTAGAGCTGGATGAACACAACAGGCCAAGCAGCATCTTCGGAGCACGGGATTTCAAAATGTTAGGTGTATAGGGACTTTACAGGATAATAATAGTAGGGATATAGTTCACCCCCTGCTGCTGCAGAGATGATGGGCTGAGTGACCTCCATCTTTGCTGTAATTATTCTGAGATTTGTATGAAAATGTTTCAGAGAAGGGCACAGATTGTGCCGTCATGAGTAATCTATTTCTGTTGTCTCATGAAGTGCAGCTGCCTTGGAAATTTATCTTCAATCAAAATCGATTTCCTGAAATTCCTGCATTGAGGAAGATATTCGCAAAATGTTTTTAATAAAGAAGCAGACGCTGGTGTAATACACGTGTAACCAGCCCAATGGCTCTCACAGAATCAGGAATGGACGATATTGTCCAAATATAACCAAGTTCAACATCTGGACCTATCAAGAAAAGCAAAATTCTGGAGATTAACGAAACCTGAAATAGAAGTTAGTGGAGAAATGCAAAATATGAGGCAACATCCAGAGACAGATTTAAAGTTAACAGATCTGGTCTGTTATGAATCTGTTCTGAAAAAGTCATGTTGCAGATGCTGCTAGACATGATCATTTTTATTCCAGCATTTCTTTTCTTTCTTTTGGACTGTCACAATTTGTCTGATCTGAATCAGTACAGTGAAGCTGCCATTTGAGTTGACCTTCAAGTATTTGTGAATGGTCATTAAAGGAGACATTGCAAAGTTTCTTTAATAAAGATCCCAAGTATCGATGGCATGTTACATTGAGATAAACTGCCATGAAAAGTTTGAACTCAGTGGCACTGATATCGCACGATCAGTCCTCTTATTGAAAATGATGTGGGTCCTTACCTCAATGTCATACCATGCTCCTGATGTCGCTGGGGTTACACTCATCCAGCAAAGTCTTACCTTTCTGAGACTTTGGGCTCAACTTTGAAAACAGAAAATATCTTGATATTTTTAATAGGATGCACTCAACCATGGGTTTTAGCAGGCTCTCGCAATGGCTGAGTTTATTTGTCATCACCAATAGCTCTGGAGAAAGTAACAGCGAGCTACCTTCCTGAAACACTTCCAATCCAAATGCTGCAGACATGCACACAGAGCTGTTTGTTAGGGATTCCAGGATTTTTTTTCAATACATTATAGTCAAGGAACAGCAATTTAGTGCCTATCCAGGATGACAAGTGACTTGAATGACTACTTTCAGAGATTGATTTTCCCATTGTCGAGTCGAGGACATTACCAGTGCAGGAGTGTCTCCAATTTGCATTGATCACATTTTTGTTCAGGGCCCATAATGCCACAATGAGTGAAGTAACATGGGTGGCATGGGAAGTTACTCTGATCTCACTTCAAATGATGTTGGAACATGAGCTAAAACACTAAAGAGTGAAAGTACAGAACACCGTGCTCATTGTTCTCACAATATTCCAAAGCTTTTTTTCGGTACGGACTTCCGATTCTGTCAGCAGATGTTTGTCCTATTTGTGATGAGGCTAGTTGGTGTCTGGATTGCACTGCTTAGGAGGGTGGTTGAGGCAGGGAACATCCCAAACTTTAAAAGCATTTGGATCAGCACCTTTTGGTGTAGTCTCAATGGGCCTTTTCTCAATTGTATGGTTCTGTGTGGGAGCAGCCATGAAAGGTCTGATGTATTCTGAAGTACTGGCCAATGGCACTTGTTTGTCTGTTCCATCAACTCTGTTCAGAAAGTTTTTCAAAACAGCATCACTCAGACAGTATCAGCACTTACTCAGCCGAGGACAGCCCAGCTATCTCTGAAGACATGCAGGATTTTTCAAATGGTCAGTGCAAGGTTATTCCAGCTATTTATCACCATTATTTTAACGAAACCAATAAAATGGATACAGCTTTCCCTTCATTAGAATAAAATATTTTATCTGTTATGGCGTCATTCCTCAAAAGAAGAACAGACTCCTTCTTCCCATGCACACACTTTGAGAATGTATTTGTTTTCCTGCCGGTTCTTAATCCCCACTCCCCTCCAGTGCTGTTTCCATGATTTGGTTCCATGTTCATGCCACACAAATATGCATTTCCAAAGAGAATGTTTCTGTTTGAGCCAAGATCGTGAATGCTCACAAACTAACAGATCATATTCCTCAGCACCGTTTCACAGTCCTCAGTTCTTGCAGCAGTCTATGTCGTTATTCCAAATTATGTGGCATCATTCAGGTTTAACTGATGAATGGCTAACAAGAACAGTTCTTCAGTGTTGCTGGGCAGGAATTATCTCCAACAGGAGGCAATCCAAAAGCACCACCTTGATATTCAATGATATAATCAACTTCTAGTGACAAATATCCAGTGTGTAACTATTCATCAGAAATTCAGCAAATCATAGAGTCAGAAAGTTGTGAAGAATGGAAACAGAGGCTTCAGTTCACTTCATCCATACCAATTACATATACCCAGTAAATCTTGTCCCATTTGCTAGCTTTTGACCCATATCCTTCTAAACCTTTCCAAGTCACATACCCATCTTTTCAAATGTTGTAATTGTACCAAACTCCATTACTTCCCCTTGCAGCTCATTCCACACACTCACCTCCCTCTCTGTGTGAAAAAGTTACCCCTGAGGTTCCTTCTGAATCTTTTCCAGCTCACCTTAAACTCGCACCCTCCAATTTTGGACTCCCCCACCCCGCTGAAAACACCTTGTCTAGATACCCTATCTATTCCCCTCCTGACTTTATAAATCTCAGTAAGGTCACCCCTCAGCTTCCGAATCTCCAGGCAAAAGCTATTCGGTTTCTCCCTGCAGCTCAAACCTTCCAAACCGGGCAAATTCTTATGAATCTTTTCTGAACCTTTTCAATTTTTACAACATCCTTCCGATAGCAGGGAGACGAGAATTGCATGCAATATTCCAAAAGTGGCCTAACCAGTGTACAGTCGCAACACGACCTCCCAACAACTACACGCAATGCACTGACCAATAAAGGCAAGTTGTACCAAATGCAACAGGAGTAGACTCCCAACTTTAAGGGCATTTAAATGGTCATTGGATAAACATATGGATGATAATGGAATAGTGTAGTTTAGATGGACTTCAGATTGTTCACATTTCGGCACAAAATCGAGGGCCGAAGGGCCGGCACTGCACTGTAATATTCTGTTATATGTTAAATGCTTTCTTTACTATCCTATCTATCTCTGAATCCACTTTCAAGGAACCAAGCGCCTGCACACCAGGACTCATTGCTCAGCAATACTCCCCAGGGCCTTACCATTTAGAGTACAAGTTCTGACCTAAGTTGATTTCCAAAACGCAACATGTCAGATTTATTCAAATTAAATCTACCTACCATTCCTTGGTCCATTGTCCCATCTGATCAAGATCCCATTGTACGCTGAAGTAACCTTTTTCAGTGTCCACTACATTTCCAATTTGGTGAACTTCCAGCTGGAAGTTTTCAAGGTCAATTGATGCTGGTCTAGCTCCACTAAAATCCCAAATGAATTAAAAAGAAAGTTTGATTTTCCAGAAAAAATATTGATCTATAGAGCTAATTGCTAAAATGTTGTGGGACATATTTGCAAAATGCAGTTCATGCATAATGTGAAGGAAAAAGATAAATCACAGCTCAGGTCACAGATAATTAAAGATAATGCAGCATTTTTGAAGCAGCTGGAGGAGCACTCAAAATGCCATGCCGAGTGGGTGTCGACTTCAAGATAAGTGTGATTAATGTAGTTTTGTTTTTTTGATTGGAATAGACATGTTGAGCTGAAGGTCCTGTTTTTATGCTGAATGGATCTCTGACCTTAATTTTTGAAAACAGAAAAAGCAGTCTCACAATTTCCATAATATGTCAGCTTTTGTGCTCCTGAGATGCTGTTTGGCCAGCTGTGTTCATCCAGCTTCACACTTTCTTATCGTGGATTCTCCAGCATCTGCAGTTCCCATTATCTCTGATCACAATTTCCATATGTTGCGAGCATCAAGTGATGAGGATTGCAATCTCCAAGACCACACAGCATCCTGGCTTGAGTCTATATCATTGTCCATTCATTGACACTTCTTCAAAATCCTGAACATCTGCATGAAACATATGTTAGTGTCCCGGGGTTTCACCATCATATTCTGAACGGAAATTAGACAGAGGCAATAAATGCTGGTCTTGCCAACAAAAGTCATCTCACCAGAACAAATAAAAGTAATCTGTACTATTAAAGACATATATTCAGCCCAATCTGTTTATTAAAGCGGTTTTATTGAGATTTTAACTTTGTTCTATGTCTCTGATCTTTCTGAAAATCCATGAGGCTTTCTTGAGTATTTTCAGAGTGTCGTTTCAAAATCGTATTTGGAAGTTATACCCATCATTCTGAAAGGGAGAGCCTTCGTGGCCAGCTGCCCCTAACCCTCGCCCCTCACCTCGATCCCAGGCCGCACATCTGCTAATGTGGTAGACTGCATCCGATGTTCCCATTGTGGCTCCGCTACATCGGAGAAACCAAGCGGAGGCTTGGGGACAACTTTGCAGATCACCCATGCTCGGTTCGCACTAAACACCTCCCCCTTCCATTCTGCAAATGACATGTCCATCCTGGGCCTCCTGCAGTGCCACAACGATGCCACCTGAAGGTTGCAGGAACAGCAACTCATATTCCGCTTGGGAACCCTGCAGCCCAATGGTATCAATGTGGATTTCACAAGCTTCAAAATCTCCCCTCCCCCACTGCACCCCAAAACCAGCCCAGCTCGTCCCCGCCTCCCTAACCTGTTCTTCCTCTCACCTGCCCCCTCCTTCTACCTCAAGCCACACCTCCATCTCATACCAACAAACCTCATCCCGACCCCTTGACCAGTTCGTCCTTCCCGGACTGACCGATCCCCTACCTACCTCCCCAACTACACTCACCTTTACTGGCTCCATCCCTGCCTCTTTGACCTGCCTGCCTCCTCTCCACCTATCTTCTCCTCCGCAGCAGCAGCTACGCACTGATGATGGCTTCTCGACTGGAGACGAAACGTTTGTAATTCATTTGCCAAACTCGGGGAACAAACCAACAGCCAACTATCTTCTCCTCTATCCATCTTCGGTCCGCCTCCCCCTCTCTCCCTATTTATTCCAGAACCCTCTCCCCATCCCCCTTTTCTGAAGGATGGTCTAGGCCCGAAACACCAGCTTTTGTGCCCCTGAGATGCTGCTTGTCCTGCTGTGTCCATCCAGCTCCACAGCTTGTTATCTCACACTCTCCAGCTTCCGCAGTTCCCATTGTCTCCCCCTGGTTGGTGGAAGAATAACCCCGCCCACCCGCTGCGCGAATGACGTGAACAAAAACAAAGCCCCGCGGGTCCGGCAGCTTCTGTGACGGAGTAAACACAGTTGACGTTTCGGGTCTGGTGATCCTTGCTCAGAACAGAGTTTACGTTTCCGGTCTGGTAACCCCTACTTAGAACTGGGCCCTGCCCTTGTCCTCTGATTGGTTGGAGGAGAAGCATTTCCGCTGCCTTTTCTGTCCAGCCTCTTGCTTGCTATTGGTCGTTCGATATCAAACCGGCGTATTCAGCTATGGTGCATGCGCACAGCTCATTGTGACTGTGAGCATGCGTACTGAGAGGGATATCCGGAATGAAATGGTTCTCCATGAGAGCCACAAGCGGTGAGGACAGGTTAAAGGGGAGGGCAGCTTCGGTGCTGTATTCCAGCAAGAGGGCTGCGTGATTGCTCAGTTTAGGTCTCAGGTCCCAAACAGGGGTCTTCCGATGCCGCTTTTAGTTTGCAGAGAGCCTCAGGCTTCCTCCCTGAAACAGGCCTAGACTGTCCTGTGAGAGGGAAGGTCCTGTCAGCTTTTACCCTGTCAAGCCACTTCAGAATGTGATTACAGCAATGAGAGGTGTTCTCAGTAAAGCAGAACTCCAATGTGCACTCACTGGTTAGAGGTCTTTCCACTGTGTCCTGTGTCAGCACCCTCACTGAGTTTTTAAATAATGTTTGGCTTGAATCTGAGAGTTGAACGGCGACGTCTGGGCTGTGAGCAGCAGTTGTGCTCCAAAAAAATACAAAATCAATTATTGGTTTCTGAGGCCAGGCCTGGAAGTTAATTGCAGGTTGTTTCTTATTTGAAAACTGTGTAGACGCTTTTGGCCATTAATAATTTCAGCATCTGAGAACTGGTGCCAGCAAGTCTGGGAGACAATGTGGTCAAACAGAAGGACTTCAAAACTGGGCCAAATTCACATCTTTGATGCTGAGCTGGCTGCTGGTGTGACAGAGCCTCAGAGAAAGACCACATAATGGAGGGAGAGAGCTGAACAGGGTCGGGCTGTGTGGTTTGGATATTGGGGTTATTCTTTGCCCATCACCCCACCACAAAATCCAGCCAGTTGTTTCTCTCATTGTCCCTCTTCCCCAACACTACCCACTTCTGTACCTCCAGCCCCTATCCCACCCCTTGCTTCCCCCAGTATCAGCAAACTTCCAAAGATATTTCTGACATACTCTGTTACTTTTCTCAGAACATTCAACAACTTGAAAACTGGATTGAAAATGAGAGACAGAGCAGCCACTGCAGAAGCTTCCAAAATCACTCTGCACTTTCTTGAACTGCTGCAATCCACGTGGTGATGTAGCTCCCATGTTGCAAATTGGTAAGGAGTTGTAGGATTTTCATCCAGTGGTGATAAGGTCGTGCTGTTTTTTTGTGTCAGTTGTTGTCATTTTGTTCTTATGTTCCACCTTCAACAGAATAGAAACATAGAAAATAGGAGCAGGCGCAGGCCATTGTAGCTTTCGATCCTTCTCTGCTGGTCACTTTTGATCATGGCTGATCATTCTACTCAGCTTCTTCCCACTTTAGTGCCAGACCCTTTGATCCCTTAAGCCCCGACAACTATACATATCATCTTATTCTTGTTAACATCCAGTGTTCGCCCTTGACTGCTTTCTGTGGCAGCAAATTTCACAGGGTCACCAGTCTCTGTATTTTTAAAAATTTCCTCATTTTAATCCTGAACAGCGGAGCCCATGCCCCGAAGCTCCGACTCCCTGGTCATTGACAACATCCTTCCTGTATTTACCTAGAATTTTATTGGTTTCTGTGAAATCTTTCCTCGTTCTTCTAAACTCCAGTGAATTTCATCCTAACCAATCCATCCTATTCTTATATGTAAGTCTTGCCATCCCAGGAATCAGTCTGATCAACTGTTGCGAATAGCCTCCATAGCCAGAAGCTCCTTCATCAGATAAAAATTCCAAATTTACACATACCATCCCAGGTGTGGTCTCACTAAGATCCTGTAGAATTTCAGTAAGACATCCCTGCTCCTGTACTCAAACGCTCTAACTCTGCAGGTCAAAATACCATTTGCCTTCTTCACCCCCTGCTACACCTGCATGCTTACTGTCAGTGACTTGTGTTTTCCTAGTTTTGTAATCCAACTGGATAATCTCGAACTGAGACGCATTTCTCATTTAAATAACTAATTGATTGTATGAATACCTGGGATCCACCACTGACCACCGTACAACACTGGTTACTGACTGGCACACAAGAAATGACTGTTTATTCTGACTGTTTCTGTGTGCGAAACAGTTCTGTATCCCTGTGAATACTCAATCTCCCATGCTTTAAATTTACGTGCTTATCTCTTCTGTGGGACCTTTTGAACACTTTCACAAAGCCCACGTAAGCTATGTCCACTGCCTTTTCAACTCTAAATGTTGCACTCTTGAAACATTCCAGCAGATTTGTCCAGCATGATTTCCCTTTCATAAATCCATACTGACTTTAATTCTGTCACTGTTTTCCAGTGTTAAGTTTAAGGTTTATAGTTCTCAGGCTTCTCCCACATCCCTTCTAAACCAAAGGATTAATATCAGCCACTCTCCAGTCATCTGGCACCCACCAAATATTTACAGCTGATAAAAATTCCTGCAATTTCCTCCCTTACTTCCCACAATGTCCTGGAATACACTCGATCAGGTCCTGATGATTTATCCACCTTTGTATTTTCGAAGACATTTAGCACTTTGTCTCCTGTAATGTGAACTATTTTCAAAATATCAAAAATTATTTGAGTTCTCTAGCCTCCTTCGTTACAACTTGTCCATGCCGACCAGGCTTCCCAAACTGAACGAGTCCCACTTGCTTGAGTTGAGTCCATATCCCTCTCAATCTTTCCTGTTCATGCAGCTGTCCAAATGTCTTTTAAATATTGGAAGTGTACCTGCATCTGCCACTTCCTTTGGCAGTTCATTCCACATAGAAACAACCCTCTGTTTGAAACAGCTCCTCATGGCTGCCCTTCAAATCTTTCTCCTCTTCCGTTAAAAATTACGCTGTTGTTTAGACTCCCCGATCCAAGGGAGAAGACCCTTGCTGTTCACATTATACCCCTCACGATTTTATAAACCTCTCAAGTCAATGCTCAACCTCCTATTTTCCAGTGAAGTCCCAGTCTCTCCTCATAACTCATACCCTCCAGTACTGGTAACCTATAGACTGTAAGTGTAGCATGAAGCCACCAGGAGTAGAAAGTTAATCCAGCCACGAGAAGCATCACCTAACCTCCATCTCTTTGGCCCTTCGTCAAATAGTATGGCAATAAGCACTGTCCAGATTCAGGCATGAACAGGGAACATTTCAGCTTGCTTTCTGCAGCCCCCGAGTCTTGAAATTCCCCTCCCAAATGAAAAGGGATCTTCCATTCACCTTATCTGTACTCTTCATGATTTTATATACATATAAATCACCCCTCCATTCTTAGACTGCAGTGGAAAAATGCCTCAACCGATCAAGCCTCTCCTTGTGATTCTCAACCTCCATTCCTGGCAACTTCCTGCTAAGTCTTTGCTGAATCCTCCCCAGGTTGATGATATCCTTCGAAGAACAGGAGATCTGAAGTGGACACATTACTCCAGAAGAGGCCTCACTGATGTTCTGCACAATTTCAACATAACGTCCCACCTCCTATACTCTAAAGGCCTGAGCAGTGAAGGCAAGTAGGCTAAACTCCGACCTAACCACCCTTTCTACATGTGACGCCAACCTCACAGAATTCAGGGCCTGAACCTTGAGGTCTCTCTTTTCGACAACACTAACCCCAAGGCCCTACATTTAATTGTACAAATACTGATCTTGTTTGTTTTACCAAAATGAAATACCTCGCCTTTATCCAAATTAAACACCACCTGCCATTCCTCAGCCTCTTAACCCTATAAATCAAGATCTCTTTGTAATCTTGGACATCCGCACATCCTTCTTAAATCTGCCCCCTCTCACTTTAAATCTGTACACTCTTTTCCATTCCCCATCCCTGGGAAAAAGACGCCGTGCATTCTTCCTGTCTAAGCCCCTCATGATTTTATCCACCTCAGTAAGGTCACCGCTCGTTCTCTTACATTCCAAGGAATAAAGCCCAATTCTGGACAACCTCTCCTCAGAACTCAGGCCTACTATTCCTAGCAACATCCTTGTAACTCTTCTTTGCACGTTTTCCAGTTTAACTGTGCCTTTCCTGTAACAGGGTGACCAAAACTGTACACCACACTGCAGGTGTGGCCTCACCAATGACTTGTATATCTTTAACATAACGTCCCAACTCTTAAATGCAATGCATCAACCGAAAAAGGCCAGCATGCTAAATGCTTTCTTCACCACCCTGTCTACCTGTGATGCTGCTTTCCACCAACTATGCGCTTGTGCTTCTTGGTCTCTCTGCTCCACAATATTCCTCAGAACCTTACCATTCACTGTATAACTCCTACCTTGGCTGAACTTTCCAAAGGCCAACACCTCACGCTTAGCTGTGTTGAATTTAATTTGGCAATCCTCAGCCCACTTCCCCATCTGATCACAATCCCCCTGTAATTTTTGATACCTCAGCGATACCTCTTAAGTTTGCAGATGATACAAAATTACTAATCGTGCCATATACATTCACATCCAGATTATTTATGTAAGGGACAAATAACAAAGGTCCCAGTATCGGCCCCCGTGGCACACCATTAGCCACAGGCCTCCAGTCCGAGAACCAACATTCAGCCATCACGCTATGCTTCCTACCGTCGACCCAATTTCGAATCCCATAAGCTAGCTGTCCTGGATCCCACACAACCGAACCTTCATGACCAGGCTGCTGTATGGGACCTTGTTAAAGGCCTTACTAAAGTCCATATAGACAGCATTCGCTGCCCTAATCTCATCAATTCTCTTGCTTACCTCCTCAAAAAACTTGAATAGATTGTCAGACATGATTCCTGTGCACAAAATCATGCTGACAATCCCTCATCGTATCTTGAATATCCCAGCTTTGGTTGATCGACTCCCTAAATATCATCTTCAATACCTTGTCTACCACTGGTTCACTGGCCTGTAGTTCCCTGGCTGGTCTTTGCTACCTTTCTTAACCAATGGGACAACATTAGCCAACCTCCAGTCTTCTGGAATTTCAGTAGTGAGAAAAGATGAAGGGAAAAATCTCTGCAAGGGCCTCTGCAGTTTCTTCCCCTGCCTCCCACAGTGTCCAAAGATGGACTTCATCAGGTCCAGTGGAATTAACAACCTTAATGTGCTTTAAGGTTGCAAACGCCACCTTGATGGTCCGAAACATCCCCACTTGCTTCCCTTGTTTCCTTAGCATCCATGATTCTCTGCTTAGTAAACACTGAGGAGAAATACTCGTTAAAAATCTCCCCCATCTCCGTGAGCTGTTTTCAAACCAAAATATTTCGACCCCTGACTTGTCCCCCCTCCATTTCTTTCTCAACAGTAAAACTTGATGCAATATATTCCTTTCAAATCTCTCTCCTCTCCAGATGCTCAACACAGAGTTGATCTCTTTCATCTTTATGGAGCCCTGCTTGCTCTCTCGGTGCTCTCTTGCTCTTAGTGCACTTGCAGAAACTCTTGGAATTATTCTTAAGCTTATCAACCAAGGCAGTTTCATGTTACCTTTTTGCCATCCTGATCTCCTGTTTAAGAATGCCCCTAACACTGTTTACACTTTCAAGAGATTTATTTGAGCCGAGTTTTTATTTATATCTACTAATTTATTTTTTTTTATTCTTGACTAAAACCTGAGTATCTTTTTTCACCCATTGTTCTCTAATCGTACCAGCCTTACCTTTCACTCTTACGGGGACATAATGACTCTGAATTGTCACATTTTTGAAAGCCCCCCCACACTTATCAGACATCCTTATCCCTGCCGTCTACTCATGTCAACGTTTGAAAGTTATCAAAACAGAAGCTGCTGGAAAAGCTTAGCAGGTCTGGCAGCATCTGTGAAGGACAAATCAGAGTTAATGTTGTGGGTCTGTTAATCCTTCCTCAGAAGTGTTGAAAGTTCTTTTCTTACAGCATTAAAATTTGCCTTACTCCAGTTAAAGCTTTTTCTTTTTCTGGAAGGCATATCCTGTTCCATAATTGTTTTAAAACTGACAGTAATTCTGTCACAAGACTCAAAGTTTCCCTGTACTGTCACTTCAGTCACTTGCTACGCCTTATTTTTTTTTTCCATAGGAGCATCGATTTATTGATAAAGAAAAAATTCTTGAACACATTTCAGAAAATACTCCCCATCTAAACCTTTAACACTATGGCAGTCCCATTAAATGTTTGGAAACTGAAAATCACCGATTATGACCTTGTTATTCTTACACATATCTGAGATCCCTCTGCATATTTGTTCCTCAGTTTCCCTCTGACTATGAGGAAGCCTATGGTACAATCCCATCAGATGATTGTTCCTTTCTTATTTCTTATTTCTTATTTCTAATTTCAGCATATGTTTTCATGGGATGATTTTTCAGAAACATCTCTTCTAGTGATAGCAGCAATGTTTTCCTTATTTAAAAAAAATTCCTGCAATTAGCCCATATTCGCTCCAAACCATTCAAATTCATGTACTTACCTGAATGTTTTTCAAACATCGTAACCACCCACATCCTTCACTTCCTCTGGCAGTTCATTCCACACACTGAGCACTCTATATAAAACAAAAAGATGCCCGTCATGTCTTTTTTAAAATCTTTCTCCTCTCATTTTAAAAATATGCCCCTGGTTTTGAAATCCCCCACCTGAGGGATAAAACCTTTGTTATTCCTTATCTGTGTCTCATTATTTTATTAACCTACATAAGGTCATCCCTCAACCTCTTACCTTCCCGTGAAAGAAGTTCCCACCAATCCAGCGTATTTTTATAACTCAACGCCTCCATTCCCGGCAATATCCTGGTAAGTGTTTTTCCAAACCCACTCCAGTTTAACAATATTCTTCCCAGAACAGGACAACCAGAGCAGCACACAGTTCTCCAGAAGAGGACTCTCCATCATCACTTCCCAGCTCCTGTACTCAGGCCTGAGCAATGAAGATAAGTGTGCTAAATGCCTTCCACATACCGTGTCTACCTGTGATGCAAATTTCAAATAATTATGTGCCTGAAACCCTCGGTTTTTTCTGATCTGCAACACTACCCAGAGCCCAACCATTAATTGTGTCAGTCCTGCCTTTTGAAGTATTGCGTTGTGGTAAAACAAACATTTATCCAAACAAAATTCAATCTGCCATTCCTCAGCCCATTGCCCCAATTGATCAAGATCTCTCTGAAACCCAGAAAGCTACGAGGCCATCTCCCTTACTTTGACAACAAATAATAATCAGTGAAATGATGTTCTCCTTCATTTGTACAAGGAAGGGGTCAGACCAAATCTCGAATACCATATGCAGGTTTTGGTCTTCTGTTGTTTTATTCAAAGTGGCTCAGAGGAGGTTTACAAGATTGAAACCTGGAATCAGTGGGTTGTCTGAGGAAGATGGATTGGGCAGGAAAGAGGGAAAAGTGTTTGTCAGGAGCTGCTGATTAAAACAGGAAGCTGACGTGAGCCAGGATATAGGGTGTATTGTATTTTATAAGGTGAATTTATTCAAACTTGTGCCGCATGCATGCGGAAGAGGTCTATAAGCCTAGCTCGGAGACACTCTTCCATTTCCAGCTACTCGGAAACGGCATATTAAGGCATTTTCACATCAGAATGGTTGCATGTAACATTGATATAAAATAAATTTCAATGTCAGTTACTTACTACAAAACAGGATGCTGTTCAGTTTCTGTCAACGTTCTGAGTCCTCGAATTTCAACAGGACTGCCACTTCCATACTATCTTCAGAGCTTCTCTACCCCACCGTCAGCTCACAGCTGGGTGAGTAATACTTACATGACTATCAGAAGCTATACAGATAGTTTCAGAGCCCTAAGTAACTGTTGATGTTTCGCTGTTATGGACCTGCAGTTAAACTGTCTGAGAGATGTTAATGTGAAATCATCTCATTCATTTACATACTTCTATAAATTAAAGTCTTTTGTCTTCATTTGATTCCTACGCAGAGGCTTTAATTTATAGAAGTAAACTCTTATCTACCGACACATCGGTATGCAGACACTGCCCTGAAACTTCCTGCCCAGCTAGGAATTCAGTGTAATGCTTTTGTAACTCCTTATCTTCTCACACATCGGTATGCAGACACTGTCTTAAGCTTCCTGACTAAATTAAAACTAGAATCAAACTGTTTCAAATAGGGTTCGGTGGGGAAATTTTGTAAAGGTGTGAAACCTCTGAAGCATGTAACTTCTGTCACTGGCAAAGGGGCCAGGGCACTGATTTGGTTCTAGCCAGACAAACTGGCCACTTGAAATCTCAATCTGTCACAGTCAACAACTCGAAATTGCCTCCTGCCATTAGCAGCCACTTTACTAGCAATCGATACTGTATCCTGGTCTTTTATGTTGTTGATGTAATAATTGTTTGGTATCCTGATTTTGTCTGTTGTAGTAATCGTTTTCTGTATCATGTCATTGTAAGTTGTGAAATCGTTTTATGTATCATGTCTTTTGTAAGTATAAAAAGCGGGGACTGTCCGCTGCTCGGGGAAAATTACTTGCGAGACTCCGCACTCTGAGTACAGTGATTCTCCACAGCTTGTGCTTGCTTGGTAATAAAGGGATTTGTGTTTTTTAAACAGGTCAGTGTCTTGTTGTTATTGCAGCAAGTCCGTGAGGGTCTCCAAAAACGAACTTGACATTTGGCGCAAGAGCAGGGTTCCAACATGTACAGCAGTCTCACCTGGAGGGCTGAATAAGTGATCGTTCGAGTGTCAGTGGAGTCAGACAGATGGGCCCGCAAGGTACGATTCACCTTGGTCTCTCTCACTAACCTGCCATCTGTGCGACCCCCTCATCCCTGCGTGTCTCTGTACTGACGGAACCCAGGATAACTCACGGCCTTGAACACTGCTAAATCCTGATGCCTGGAGGTTCGAGTCCCCTGGTGGCCGGGGTTGGAGTCCCCAGGTCAGATAACGGGTAATTTTATAAATCCAGGAGGATAGATTTCACCCGGTGACCGGGGGGTGAAATCCTGTGTCGGGCAATAGGGAAAAGGTAGGGCGTTTCTTGTAAGACCTAGGTACAGTGTAGTTACCGTGTCTGTCTGTTTCCACCACCCTGCGTTCGACCGGTTGTTAAGAGGGGAAATCCCCCACGCGAAGGTCAGGACCCTGAAGTGGGTGTTGAGACTAAGTGCACTGCGGTAGTATACAGGGATAGTAAAAAGTGAAAGCGCTAATAAAAAAAAAGCAAAGGAAAAAATGGGACAAACACTGGATAAATGAGGTGTTGGCACTCCTTTACATCGATTATGCTGGGATAATCCCGAAAATGAAGTACAGTACAGACGCCTGTCAGCATGCTTAAACAAAAGATTGGGAAATGAGAATTGGCCATTGGGGAGAACGCGGGATATCGATCTATGCACTAAAGCAGGAGAGGCACTGGAAAGGGTTAATGTCATTCTAGAGAAAGAGAGCTGAGGAGCTGACTGAAAAATCAAAACTGGCCAGTTGGGTGGATAATGCACGTAGCAGAGGGATCAGTGCCTGTGATAACGAGGGGAAACCAAAAACTTGGGAAGTTTTAAAACTGCAGTGTGAGGATCATGAGACGATGAAAGGGAAAGAGTTAACCAAGAAAGACAGGAGAGAGAACAACGAGACAAGGAATGGGGGCTAGAGCGGCAGGCCGCATTGACAGAAAACAAAAAAAAATCGAAGGTACCTCCTAACGTATCTGGCATGCCGATGTTCCAAATTAATGACATGGATGAGCAAGACCGAGGAGGACTGGGGAAGGCATCCCTGTGCCTCATCGGGACTGCTTCCCCCTCCAGAACCCTACCCGTCCTTGGCCAATCTACATCTGCAGGCAGCCCAACACCGCCATCAGTCCCAGCAACCGCCACCGTACGCTGCCCAAACTAAACCTCCCATAGAATCTCCAAGCGCTTCAGTAGGCAGCCCACATGAATCCCCTGGCAAGCCCACGGCTTGTACAGACCCAAACCTCCTGTCATACCAGATCTAAAACAAAACAGGGAAACAGGAAACAGGGCGCAGGCCAGACGGTCAGTGAGCAAAAGGAGGGACGACAGGATCCTTTTAAAACCCATGAGAAGCCCAGGAAGACATAAGTCCTGGGTGCAGCCTCCTTGACCCTCTAACGACTGTTTACTGTTTCCTGGGGATTCCACAAGTAGCGAAGAATATGATCGTCCCAACTCACATGCAGAGGATAGTGAATGTGAGGACAGAGTTTGGAAGAGATCCTCGAATAGCCCTCGCCTAAAGAAGGACCCCTGTCAGAAAATAAACCCGGCAATTCCCTAATCTCAGACTCTCACCCGAGCCCAGAACAAGGGGGTCAAAATGCAATGCAAATCGATGCGCCTTGGAAGCCACAAAAGATGTGTTTAATTATGTCAAGGGCTCCTGATCGAGCCTGTGCTGCATCTATGCTGCGCTCTCCAGCCCGAGGGGTCAGTCCCAGGAACTTGACCTCCCTCAACCCTATCTGTGCCGCCTTCGGGTTTACCTTCAACTCGCTGTTGCGCAGGAAATGTAGCAACTCCCTCAGTAGGGGGCCATGTTCCTCACTCTTGTCTGTGAACAACAGGATGTCATCCACGTACTGTACAAGCCTGTGTGGCTCACTGAAATCTTTTAAACAGTCTGCCATACACTGGTGGAGAATGCTGGGGCTATAATGGAAACCCTGTGGCAGACAGCTCCACGTGTACTGTTGTCCTGTAAAAGTAAATGCAAATTTGCACTGGTCCTGCTGAACCGGGATAGACCAGAAACCATTCGAGATATCCAGCACTGTGAAATTCCACCCCACCCCGTCGCTTTAAGGCAGGAGAGCGCCTTTCCATCAATGGCACACGCCACTGTTTTGAAACTCACGCCCATTTCTCCAGGTAATGGATACCTCTTGAAACTTGCAGTTTCTCCCATAGCTGTGGCTCCGCTGGGTCTGAGGGCCCACCTGCAACATTAATTCTTTTTTTCCCAAGAATTTCTGATTTTTGTGTCTGGTAAATTTTTGGGGTTTTTTTTAGCCTGTATAAATCCAACTCTAGCTTGAAAATTTTTGAACGAACTTTAGTTTCCTTCCCCTCCTGCCACTCTCTAAGTTCAGGACACCATTGTAATGTTAGTGCCCACACTGCCTCCCTGGTTCAGTTTGGTAAATGGGATATGGTGACACTGTGCAAATGAGACATGACACGGGGCAGAGATTCCTCCTGTGTGCTCACCCTGTTGCCCTTCCTCCTGACTGATAGCAATCGTCATGCGGAGTGGGTATTGAAACTGCCCTACCCCGTGTGGTACTACATCACTTACACACGCACAGACATCATACCGAAACTGACAGGTTTACAATAGGCCCTTTAAACTTGAATTATAACGACCAGTTGCCTCCTACTCCACTCATCTGGACACTGTATCTCAGGGATTACCCCCTTGTTCCCAGGTTCTCCCTGCGATTTGTTCCTTATCTCTTCCTGCTCCAGTATTGACCCAGCCACATTTCTGAGCGAACCCCCGCATGACTGCCTGCTGAGGAACCAATTTCTAACCTCTCCCTGCCTGGCCCTTACTGATGCCCCACTTCCTTCTCCGGATCCGGTGTGGATTTTTAACGTCCTCAGGTACACCCACCCAGGATTCCCTGTCTGTTGAAAACCTCCAGGCATTCCTCCTCCCTAAACAATTTCACACTTAAATCTAAACAATTGGCTATTCTCAAATGCGCTGCCCATGCCTCTGTTGATTCAGTAGTTACTCGGGGCAGCGCTTGGGCTGCTCTGGCTGCTAAACAGGCTGCTGCAGACCAAATTTTTATGATACCCTCTATGAACAAGCAGGCGGTAAATCGCACGCCTTCAGACAAGACGGGCATGCCAGACATGGTCACTGTTCGGCACTTACAGGGGGACGCCCCTGCTTCTGAAAAGAATATTTGGAAGACGCATGGATGTTTTCATTCTGCGTCCTCAGGCCTTTGGGTTACACCAATCGGCCAAGTGTGCGTACCTGATACTTTATTACCTATGCTTGGTGACTGTGTGCTTCTGACACCCACATTGACAAGGAGGGAATGAGTGGTATTATGCTACGTACCTGGTGGCAACCCTGAATGACTGAGGCAGCCCAGTCTCGTATAGCATCTTGTCCCACATGCCAGCAAAACAATGTGGGTCAGGGGGTGAGACGCTCACCAGGAAAAGCACCCTTGCCAGGTGGGCCGTTTGAATGCATTCAGCTAGATTTTATTGAACTGCCACGCGTAAACTGTGACGAATATTGTCTTGTCATCGTAGATGTATTCAGTAGGTGGATAGAGGCTTTCCCAAAGACAAACAACAAAGCCTCAACACTAGTAAAACTGTTATTAACTGAAATAGTACCAAGGTTTGGAGTACCGCGACAAATTAGTTCGGAAGACGGCTCTCACATTGTGGGGAAAATTAATAAGGAACTGTGTGGTACATTACACATCCAACAACGATTCCACTGTGCCTACCACCCTCGGGCAGCAGGGATAGTAGAGAGAGCTAATGCAACACTTAAAACCAAACTCACCAAGTTGACACCCGAAACCGGCCTTAATTGGTTAAAGGTTTTGCCACGAGCCTTGTATCACATGCGAATAACACCCCACTCTACTACTGGGCTCTCAGCAGCGGGAATAGTCTATGACTGACCCAGCAGAACAACATGGGATGCCAATACCAGCCCACCCAGCAAAACAGACCTAAATGTGATGGGAGAAGAAATGCGAAGACACTTCTGACAACTAACATCATCTTGAAAGTTTCTCCATTTGCCGGTGAAGTGCGCCTTCGGACCACCTCCGCAGACACCGGAACAAGGCCTCGAGATTCAGGATCGATCATCATGGCCGCAGATTGGAGATTTTGTACTTGTCCGGGACTGGGGTCGCCCCAAGGTGGAAAGGACCGTACCAAGTGTTTCTTCAGACTCCGACAGCTCTTAAAGTTAAAGGACAGAATCGCTGGATCCACTTAAGTGACTCTAAATGATGGATTTCCTCATCGGCATGCAGTTAACCATTGGACTGAGTATTAGTCTGACCATGCATGGCCAGCAGGACAATTTTGTTTTATAAAACACACATACGGCTGCACGGGAATCGGACAGCATGTTACCCGTTGGCACGATCTGTAGAAGCATTATTTGTGGCAACATCTGCCTGGAACCCTAGTCAGCTTTATGAAATAGAGTATTCCGGTAAGCCTTGCTGAAGGGAGAGGGGATCTTGGACACAGGTGTGCAGGGTACATGTGTGAAACTGGTAGTTAGTGGTCTCTCTGGTTGTGTGGACACTCGACCTGGGCATGGGAAGGAAGGGGCTAGCTGTACAAATCCCAACAGCTATCTGTTTTGCTTTAATGGAACTGGAACTTGTTGCGTGCCTGCTCTCGTTACTCATCACCCCCAAAATACTTCCTGGCCCCATCGGTGCATAAAGAGAAATTGCACCACTATAGGAGAATTGTTGAATTGCCCCTGCTTAGAATCTAAGCCCATATCTGTGACCCCGGGCATACAGTAGAGTTGTGGGGATTGCAATGGCACTCATGTAGAAACAGACTATGGGTCATTTCCATTTAACTCCGCAAGTTTCCATCCACGTAAGGATCAGTCCTCCTGGCACAGCTATCAAGAAATACGTGAGTCTGTTTGCCTTCTTAACGAGACCTTCACTGCTACCACTCCAACTCTGCCAGTGCTGTTTGCTGTTGGGACCATTGAGCCCCTCACTGTCCCTTGTCCCCAACAAGTACAAATTCAATGGCGAATTGTCACACGATTCCTGAGCTGGGGGTTTTGCGCTGCATGGCAGAATCCAGTTGTGTTGGGCTCTTCCTTAGGATATGGTTTCCTGGGACTGTCGGCTTGGGATGCTCTCCTGGGGTGGTGGCCACAAAGGAAAATTCGAAATTACCTTGTATGTTGACTCACCGCCCTGGGAAACAGCACAATGACGGCATTGGAGGCAGTCAACCAAGAATTAGCCGAACTTTGGCTCTATGATCAGCAAACCCAATATGCAGTGGACTATCAGCTGGCTCAGCAAGGAGGTGTATGCACTATTAATGGGGACAAGTGCATTACCCACGTCACCAACGAGTCCTATAACATTACCCAGGCTATCCAAGCCATACAGGGGCAGTTGGAACAGTACAGTGAGGGAGTCCAGCCTGGACAGGGTTTGTTGGGATGGCTTCTGGGTGGTTCTTGGGGTTCATATTTGCTGCATGGGTCAGTTGTTCTAGTGGTTGACATAGCTGCCTGCTGTACATTTATGGCATGCATGAGCCCTTGCTGCAGATTTGTGTTTGACAGGTTAGCAGCTCTCCTCTCGGCCCTGTTATAAGTTATCATGAAATGATAGAAGGAGGGAATGAGCTGTTAATGTGATAACATCTCATTGATTTCTATACTTCTATAAATTAAAGTCTTTGTATAGGAATCAAATGCAGATAAGAGACTTTAATCTATAGAAGTAAACTCTTATCTACCGAAACATAGGTATGCATGCACTGCCCTGAAGCTTCCTGCCCAGCTAGGAATTCAGTGTAAAGCTTTTGTAACTCCTTTTCTTCTCACACATCGGTATGCAGACACTGTCTTAAGCTTCCTGACTGAATTAAAATTAGAACCAAACTGTTTCAAATAGGGTTAGGTGGGGAAAATTTGTAAAGGTATGAAACCTCTGAAGCATGTAACTCCTGTCGCTGGCAACGGGGCCAGGGCACTGATTTGGTTCTAGCCAGACACACTGGCAACTTGAAATCAGAATCTGTCCCGGACAGCAACTTGAAATCGCCTCTTGCCATTAGCAGCTACTTCACAAGCAATCGCTACTGTATCCTGGTCTTTTATGTTGTTGATGTAATAATTGCTTGGTATCCTGTTTTTGTCTGTTTGTAGTAATTGTTTTATGTATCGTGTCATGGTAAATTGTGAAATCGTTTTCTGTATCATGTCTTTTGTAAAGTATAAAAAGCGGGGACTGTCCGCTGCTCGGGGAGAATTGCTTGCGAGACTCTGCACTCTGTGCTGGGTAACTACAGTGATTCTCCACAGCTTGTACTTGCTTGGTAACAAAGGGATTTGTGTTTTTTTCTAAACAGGTCACTGTCTTGTTATTGCAGCAAGTCTGTGAGGGTCTCCGAAAACAAAATTGACATGTGACACAGAAATAAGAGGAGGCCATTCAGCCTTTCGAGACTCTTACAGAGCAACAAGAAGCCACTCAGCCTCTTGAGCCTGTTACACATGAACAGGAAGAGTTCGTTAGACCTCCCAAACCTGTCACAGTGTAATAGGCCATTGAGCATCTTGAGCCTTTTACAGGTGAACCTGAGGTGGCCATTCAGCCTCTCGAATCCAAGGATGATTGATGAACAAGATTTAGTGTGTTACAGAGATAGCAGGAGCTGCCGATGGTGGAGATCTGAGATAAGGTGTCGAGCTGGATGAACACAGCAGGCCAAGCAGCATCAGAGGAGCCTGCTGTGTTCATCTCGCCTCACACCGTGTTATCTAAGATTTAGTCTGTGTTCGGATGATAGAAATTATTGAATGAGGTTTTCTTCTGTGGCGTTGTAACTGGGAGTGGAATCAGAGCATTTGACTCCTTTTGGCTAAATCTTACATTAATATGGTGGTGTCATTTTCATTGTGTTTGACGGAGGGTTTCTCTCTGCGAGGCCAGGCTGGTTTTCTGGTGCTATCTTATTGACCTCCCTTCATGATATACCTACCTCACACCATGACATCCATTTCAGTCAATGCCAGCCCCATTCTCCCACCCATCACGGCTGAAGCTACTTCCTATTGCCGGGTGCTGCTGGATATTCAATTATCCCTGGCACAGGTGCCATCTTTAAAATGCCAATGGGTACATGGTTGAGCTTTCTCATTTCAGTGCTGCCATACTCAGTTTGCTGCAGCCTGGCTGGGCAGGGGCAATGGAAAAAAAAATGCAATGGAAAGCTCGCTGCCGTGGAAAGGCTGCCAATATCATCAAAGACCAATTGCACCCCGGTGATGATCTTCAACAACCTCTTCCATCAGGCAGTAGATAATGAAGCCTGAACACGCGCACGCACGTGTAGGCTCAGGAGCAGCTTTATCCTGACCATCGTTGGACTGATGAATGTATTTTTTCATCTCAAATGATGCTGTTCTTGCAAATGTTGGTCTTGCCAAATACACACCGGTGCATTGCAACCTGTCTGCCTCTGTCTAAGTCTATTTGATCTGTCCATCCTTTGCTTTCTGTGATCTGCCTGTGAGATAAACCCAAGTTTCTCCAACCTCTCCTCGTAGATAATGCCCTCTATACCAGGAAACATCCTGGTAAATCTTTTTCTCTACTCTTTCCAAAGCCACCACACCCTTCTGGTAGTGTGGCAACCAGAACTGAACACAATATTCCAAATGCGGCCTAACTAAGGTTCTATGAAGCTGCGGCATTCCCTGCCAATTTTCACCCTCAATGCCTGGGCTGAGATAGGCAAGCATGCCATCTACCTTGCTGACTACCTTTTCCATCTGTGTAGCCACTTGCAGTGACCTGTGTACCTGGACACACAGATCCCACTGCCTATCAGAAATCTTTAGGGTTCTGCCATTTACTGTGTATTTTCCATCCGGATTAGAACTTCCAAAATGCATTACCTCACATGTTTCTGGAATGAACTCCATCTGCCATCTCTCTGTCCAAGTCACCATCTAATCTATATTCAGCTGTATCCTTTGACGGCCCTCATCGCTGTCCGCAATTCCACCAACCCTTGTGTCATCGGCAAACTTACTGATCAGACCAGTCATATTCTCCTCCAAATCATTTACATACATTACAAATAGCAATGGTCCCAACACTGATTCTTGAGAAACACCACGAGTCACTGCCCTCCACTCAGAAACACAGCCTTCCACTGCTACCCTCTGTCTTCTATGACTGATCCAGTTTGTTTTCTTTTTCTATCCATTTTTCAAGCTCACATCTAACCCGGTGCAACTTTACCATCTCTATCAGTCTGCCATCAGGGACCGTGTTAATGGCTTTACTGAAGTCCATGTAAACAACATCCACTGCTCTACCCTCATCGATTATCTTAGTCGCTTCCTCAAAAAACTCAACGAAGTTAGTGAGACACAACCTCCCCTTCACAAAACCATGTTGCCTCTCGCTAATACGCCCATTGATTTCCAGGTGGAAGTAAATCCTGTCTCAAAGAATCCTCTCCAAGAATTTCCCTCCCACTGACATAAGGTTCATCAGCCTGTAAATAGCTGGATTATCCTTGCCACCCTGCTTAGACAAAGGAGCAACATTGGCTATTGTCCATTCCTCTGGGACCTCCCCTGTAGCCAGGGAGGATATGAAGATTTGTCTCAAGGCCAGAGAAATTTCCTCCCTTGCCTCTCTCAGTATTCTGGGGTCTATCCCATCAGGCCTTGGGGACTTGTCTACATTAATGTTTCTCAAGGTCCCCAATCCCTCCTCCTTTTTGATCTCAAAATGAGCCAAACGATCTGTACACCCTTCCCCAGACTCATCATCTGCCAAGTCCTTCTCTTTGGAGCATACTGATGCAAAGTACTCAGTTAATACCTCGCCATATTCCTCTGGCTCCACACATAAACTCCCTTCCCTGTCCTTGTTTGGGCCAACCCCCTCCCTTGCTACCCTCTTGCTCTTTATATGCATATATGGGATTTTCCTTCATCTTGTTGGTCAATGACTTTTCATGACCCCTTTTTAGCCTTCCTGACTCATCGCTTAAATTTCGTTAATCTTTCCTTGTATTCCACACTCGCTTCATAACTTCCCAACCTCCTGGCATTAATAAATGCTTCCTTTTTCTTTTTGATTAGGCTGACAATATCTCTCGTTATCCAAGGTTCCCTAAACTTGCCGTACTTTTCCTTCATCCTTTCAGTAATGTGCTTGCCTGGAATTCCCAGCAGCTTACAATTGAAAGCCTCTCAATACCAAATGTTAATTTTCCCTCAAACATCTGTCCCAATCTACATTCTTCAGTTCCTGCCTAATATTGTTATAATTAGCCTTTCCCCAATTTAACACTTTTACTTGATAAATACAACTGTCAGTATCCATCAGTACCCTTTAGCTTACTGAGTTGTTATTTCTGTTTCTGAGCTATTCCCCTCGCGAGACATCGACCACTTGGCCAAGTTCATTCCCCAATACTAGGTCCAGTACGGCCCCTTTCCTAGTTGGACTATCTACATTGTTTTTGAAGAAGCCGTCCTGGATGCTCCTTACAAACTCCACCCCATCTGAGCCCCAAGCCCTAAGTGAATCCCAGTCAATATACGGGAAGTTAAAGTCATCCACAACAACAACCCTGTTACTTTCAGAGCTTGCCAAGTTCTGGCTACATGTCTGTTCTTCTATCTCCTGCTGGCTGTTGGGAGGGTTATAGTAAACCCCAAACATTGTGATTGCACCCTTCCTGTTCCTGAGCTTTACCCATATTCCGTCACTGTATGAGCCATCCGAGGTGCTCCCCCGCAGTACAGCTGTGATATTCCCTTTTGCAATTAGTTCAACGTCCCCACAACTTCTCTACTCCCTCAATCCCGCCTGAAACATTTGTTTCCTGGAACGTTAAGCTATCAATCCTGTCCCTCCATTAACCACATCTCTGTAATAGCAACAACATCATAGTTCTATGTACTAATCCAAGCTCCAAGTTTTTTTTGCCCTACCTGTTACACTTCTTGCATTGAAATGGGTGAACTTCAGTCTACTAGATCTGCTTGGAACAGCAACTACACCCAGTCTGTTCTTTCTCTGAGCCTTACTGGCCCTATTCTCCAGTTCCCTTTCAGTCCATTCACTTTGCATTGATTTCCACACCCCTGCTAAGCTAATTTAAATCCTCCCGAGTGACACCAGCAAACCTCCCAGCCAGAATATGTGTGCCCTTCCAGTTTAGATGTAACCCGTCCTCCTTGTACAGGTCCACCTGCCCTGGAAGAGATCCTAATGGTCCAGATATCTGAAACACTCCCTCCCACACCATCTGATTAGAGACATGTTGAGCTGTACTATCTTCCTATTTCCAGCCTCACTGGCACGTGGCACAGGGAGTAATCCCGAGATTACAACCTTGGAGGTGCTGCTTTTTTAACTGTCTACCTAACTCCCTGAACTGCTGCTGCAGGACCTCGTCACTCAGCCTACCTGTGCTGTTAGTACCAATATGTATCACAATCTCTGCCTGTTCACCCTCTCCCTTCAGAATACTTTCTGACCTTTCAAAGACATCCTGGACCCTGGCACCAGGTGGGCAACATACCATCCTGGAGTCTCTTTTACATCCACAGAAGGGCCTATCTGTACCCCTTAGTATAAATTCCCCTATAACTACTGCTCTAGTGCTCTTTGTCCTTCCCTTCTTGAGAACAGAGCCAGCCATGTGTGCCTGCTGCTGCTGTTACCCTCTGATAGGTCATTCCCCCCAACAGTATCCAAAACAGTGTGCTTGTTACAAAGGGGATTCCTGTACTGGCTGCCACCTCCTTCTGGCAGACACCCATCCCTCTGCCTGCACCTTGGGTCAACACATCTCTCAAACTATGGTCTATGGCACTTTCTGCCATCCTTGTGCTCCTAAGTGCATCCGATTAATGCTCCAACCTTTCAATACAGTCCGCATGGAGCTGCAATTGGGTGCACTTCCTGCAGATGTAAGCATCACCAATCTCCCACATCTCAAAAGTGCAGTACTTAACCCCACTGAATGATACTTCTATTCCCAAACCAGAAAGTTTATTTAACACTTAACCTTACTCATTGCTGCAAACATCCAAGGTAGGTCTTCCCTCACTCACCTTCCCAGGCTGCAAACCCCATCCCCCTCTTTGCCTTTGCTATCACTTTACGACAGCCCCTCCACAAACCATCTTCTGGAAGAAGTGAATGCGCTGATGCAGATCTTCCCACATCGGCCAATCAGCGTCATCACTCTGCTGCCCTCTTCAAGGTGACTTGTTTTCAACTTTTCAACAACCTGCGCTCATATACATCGAGGACCCTCTGCTCCTGAACCCACTTTGTAACAGTACAGCCTATTTTATATTGTCTTTCCACCAACTGCATCACATCACTCTGTTCTATATTGGTCCTCATCTACCACACACTTGAACACGATAGCAACTTGTCTCTGTCCTGTTGGTTTTCCGCACTGTCCTTCACACACTTTACAATCCTTCTAGGTTTGGTGTCTTCAGGCATTGAATTTGTAACACAGTCCCCTCAGAGCAACAGACATATTGACACACACCGGACAGATTGAGTGAAATATTGAGAAAATCATCACAGAACAAAATAAATGGTAGCAGACACCCCTTATCCGTATAAATGTCAGTGCATTAGTTTGTATATCTGTGTTTCTCTTTTAGTGCCTGTGTGTCTTTGGCTGTGCGTGTATTTCCGTGTGTGTGTGTGTGTGAGTGAGTGTGTCTGTGGGGGCGGTGGGGCTGGCAGACTCTGCGGTGTGTAATGTGACGCAATGTTTCCCTATGCTGGCCTCGACACCAAAATGCGCCAAGGGCAACTGAAGGTGAAAAGGGATTCTTTCAGTCTGTGAGGGAGAGTGGGAGGGCAGCAGCTCAGAGCACAATCTAAACTGACAGCCAGGGACAGAATGAATGTGACATTGGTTCGGAGACAGAGAGGAATGGGGGCAGTGGCAGTAGAGACTGAAGAGGACAGTGAGATCCCAATGTCGCCAGTATATGACTCACACTTATGCTAACAGACAGAATGAAATGTCATGCAGAGTAAGAAAACAGGTTATATTTGGGAGATGGAATGCCAATGAATGATGTGAACACACCATGATAATTTTAAATGTGATGCAGGAGATGAAATATCAGGTAAACACTGTTTAATCGTGCGGTGTGCAGAATGATAAAATTGTTCATATGTGCACAGTATATTCAGAATTAGAAGCAGACAAAGATTTCAGAATGTGAGGTGTATAGGGAGATTACAGGATCATAATAGTCAGGATATCATTCACCCCCAGCTGGTGCAGAGATGATGGGCTGAGTGACCACTGTAATTATTCTGAGATATGTATGAAAAGTTTTCAGAGCCTGAGGGGAAACACTTTCAGGAAAGGCACAAGTTGTGCCACCATGAGTAACCCATTTCTGTTGTCTCATGGAGTGCAGCTGCCTCTAAAATTTATTTTTAATCAAAATCGATTTCCTGAAATTCATGCATTTAGGAGGGTATTCGCAATTTTGTTTTGGAACTTAAATAAGAGACAGACCCTGATGTAATACAAGTGTAATCCGCACAATAGCTCTAACGGAAACAGGAATGGATGATATGTCCAAATATAACCATGTCAAGCATCTGGGCGCATCAAGAAATGCAAAATACTGGAGATTACGGAAATCTGAAATGGGAACAGAAATTGGTGGAGAAATGCAATAGATGAGGCAACATCTGGAGACAGGTTTTGAGTTAACATTTCTAGTCTGTTATGAACCTGTTCTGAAAAAATCACATTGCAGATGCTGCTAGACTTGATTTTTTTTTATTCCAGCATTTCTTTTCTTTCTTTTGCACTGCCACAATTGGACTGTCTGATCTGAACCAGAACAGTGAAACTGCCATTTGAGTTGACCCTCAAGTATTTGTGAATGGCCATTAATTGAGGCATTTTTTTCATAAACACCCGTAAAATTGATGGCGTGTTGCATTGAGATAAATAGCCATGAAAAGTTTGAACTCAGTGGCACTGATATTGCACGACCAGTCCTCTCATTGAAAACGATGCAGCCCCTTACCTCAATGTCATGATGCACTTATGATGTTGTTGGGGTTACACTCATCTAGCAAAGTGTTACCTTTCTGAGACTTTAGACTAAACTGTGAAAATATCAAATATCTTGATCTTTCTAATAGGACACACTTCTCCATGGGTTTTAGTGGGCATGAGCAAAGGCTAAGTTTATTTGACATCACCAATATCTCTGGAGAAAGTAACATAGAGCTGCCTTCGTGAAACACTTCTAATCCAAGTGCTGCAGAAGTAGACACAAAGTTGTTTATAAGGGGTTCAGTGATTTTTTTTTTCAATACCTCATAGTCAAGGAGCAGCAATTTAATGCCTATCCAGGATGACATGTGTCTTGAATGACAACTTTCAGAGATTGATTTTCCCTTTGTTCAATCGAGGACATTACTCGTGCAGGATTCTCCCCAATTCGCATCGGGCACATTTTTGTTCAGAGTCCTTGATGCCGCAATGACAGAAGCAACACGGGTGGCATGGGAAGTTACTCTGATCTCACTTCAAATGATGTTGGAACATTGGCTGAAACAATAAAGAGTGAAAGTACAGAACACATAATATCCCAAAGAAATTTTCGGTATGGGCTTCGGATTCTGTCAGGAGACGTTTGTCCTATTTATGATGAGACTATTTGGTGTCTGGAATGCTCTGCTCAGGAGGGAGGCTGAGGCAGGCAACATCCCAAACTTTAGAAAGCACTTGTATCAGCACCTGGTGGTGCAGCCTCAATGGGCCTTTCATCAGTTGTATGATTCCATGTGGTAGCAACCATGAAAGGTCTGATATATTCCGAAGTAGTAGCCAATGGCTCTTGTTTATCTGTTTGATCAACTGTGCTCAGAAAGTTCTTTTCAAAACCACGTCTCTCAAAGTATCAGCACTTTCTCAGCCGAGGAAAGTCCAGCCATCTCTGAAAACATCCAGGATTTTTCAATGGTCAGTGCCAGATTATTCCAGCAGTTTGTCGCCATTATTTTAATGAAACCAATAACCTGAATACAGTTTTTCCTTCATTAGAATAAAGTATTTTCGCTGTGACAGTGTCATTCCTCAAAAGAAGAATCAACTCCTTCCCATGTACACATTTTGAGAATGCATTTGTTTCCTGCCAGTTCTTAATCCCCACTCCCCTCCACTGCTGTTTCCTTGATCTGGTTCCATGTTCGTGCCACTCGAATGTGCATTTCCGAAAAGAATGTTTCTGTTTGACCCAAGATTGCAATGCTCAAAAACAGGCCATATTGACAGGGAATGAAAACATCAGTGACCCAACTGTACTGAAACTGATTCCTCAGCAGAGTTTCACAGTCCTCAGTTACTGCAGTCATCTGTGTTTTTATTTCGAAATATGTGGGCACCACTCAGGTTTAACCGATGAATGGCAAACAATAACAGTCCTTCAATATTGCGGGGGCAGGAATTATCTCCAACAGGAGGCAATCCAAAAGGCCCACCTTGATATTCAATGGGATAATCAACTTCCAGTGACAAATATCCTGTATGTAACTATTCATCAGAAATTCACCAAATCATTGAGTCATAAAGTTGTGAAGAATGGAAACAGACCCTTCATTTCACCTCGCCCATGCCAACTACATATCTCAAATAAATCTAGCACCATTTGCCAATATCTGACCCATATCCCTCTAAACTCTTCCTAATCACAGACCCATCCTTTCATATATTGTAATTGTACCAAACTCTATCACTTACCCATGCAGCTCATTCCACACACACACACCACCATCTGGGTGAAAAGGTTTACCCCGACGTCCCTTCTAAATCTTTTCTAGCTCACCTTAAACCCACACCATCTAATTTTGGGCTCCCCCACCCTGATGAAAACACCTTTTCTAGTTACCCCATCTATTTCCCTCCTGGCTTTATAAACCTCAGTAAGGTCATCCCTCAGCCTTCAAATCTCCAGGCAAAAGCCTAATCAGTTTCTCCCTAAAGCTCAAACCTTCCAACCCTGGCAGCATTCTTATAAATCTTTACTGAACCCTCTCAATAACAGGGAGATGAGAATTGCCTACAATATTCCTAAAGTGGCTTAACCAGTGTACAGCCGCAACATGACCTCCCAACTACTACATACAATGCACTGACCAATAAAAACAAGTTTACCAAACGCTTTCTTTACTGTCCTGTCTATCTCTGACTCCACTTTCAAGGAACAATGCAACTCCATGCTAGGACCAATTGTTCAGCAATAATCCCCAGGGCCTTAACATTTAGAGTATAAGCCCTGCCCTAATTTGATTTCCAAAATGCAGCACCCCACATTTATTCAAATTAAACTCTGTCTGCCACTCCTTGGCCCACTGGCCCATCTGATCAAGATCCCATTGTACTCTGAAGTAGTGTCCCCTACATTTCCAATTTGGTGAACTTCTAGCTGGAAGTTTTCAAGGTCAATTAATGCCGGTCTAGCAACGTTAAAATCCCATATGAATGAAAATGTACGTCTGATTTTCTATTGATCGATTAAACTAATCACTGTCTTTGATATTGTGGGATATATTTGCGAACCTGTTCATGCATAAATTGAAAGAAAAAGCCAAATCACAGCATAGGTCACAGATAATAAAAGATAACGCAGCATTTAAGAAGCATCTGGAAGAGCACTCAAAATGCCAGGGCCTAGTGGCTGTGGACTTCAAGGTAAGTGTGATTAATGTAGTTTTGTTTTTTGACCGGAATACACATGTTGAGCTGAAGGTCCCGTTTTCATGCTGAATGACTCTCTGACCTTAAGTTTTGAAAACAGAAAATGCAGTCGCACAATTTTCACAGAATGTGAGCATCAAGTGTTGAGCATTACAATCTCCAAGACCACACAGCATCCTGACTTGGATATATATCATTTTCCTTTCGCTATCACTTGCTCAAAATCCTGAACCACTCCACAAAACGTATCTGTTAGTGTTCCTGGGTTTCATCATCATATTCTGAATGGAAATTAGACAGAAGCAATAAATGCTGGTTTTGCCAATGAAACTCATCTCACCAGAACAAATAAAAGTAATGTGTGCTATTAAAGACATATATTCAGCCCAATCTGGTTAATAAAGTAGTTTTAATGAGATTTTAACTTTGTTCTATATCTCTGACCTTTCTGCAAAACCATGAAACTTTCCTGAGTATTTTCATAGTGCCATTTAAAAATTGTATTTGGAAGTTGTACCCATCATTCTGAAAGAGAGAGCCTTCGTGGCCATGTGAATTTTCTCACTATTTTCCGGTATCTAAAGACAAGAGAAATGTAGAAACTTCGAACAGGAGTAAGTGATTAAAAAAGTCAAACCAAATCCTCCGTGTGATGTGCTCTTGAATGATCTGGTTATGGCCTCAAATAAACATTCCTCTCCACCCCTTATAACATTAGTGTGCCATTCTTAGTCAAGAATCTGTCTGCCTCTCCCTTAAGAATATTCAACGTTTTCCATCTCCCTCTGGAAAGACTTCTGTAAACACACAATCCTTTGAAACAGTCAAGAAAATAAATCACCAATGTCTGAGATATTCTCCAGTTTTACATTCCATCCACTGGTAGTAATGTCTTGCACAAATTGAAATATTGTTTCAGCATTCAACTTGAAAAGACTGCTCGGAATATTTTGGGATTAAACAAGACCTTGTGTCATTTGTCTAAAGTCCAATAAATCCAGAGCCAGTCTGGTCATGATTTCCTCCGAAGACAAATACTTCTCACAGGAATCAATTCAATCAATCATCTCTGTGTGGCTTCCGATTTCATCATACCCACAGCTCTCTCAATGCAGTTTCACCATTACTCCGGAAAACTGTCCAAAAACTGCCCTATTTCTGAAAGCATTCTGTTTTGGAATGTTTCAGCATTTGCATTGCCTCCCTAAAAACCTGATGTACATGCAAAGTTTTATTTTCTCACACAGGTTTCTGGTTCCTCTCTACCTCATGTTTGCAATCTCTCATTTGAAATAATACACAGATTTTCCATTCAAACCTTCAACATGTTCGAACACAGACACATTTTTCCTACTGTGCTTCATACACCAATTTTTTAATGTTCACTTGACACAGCAACATCTCTTTCTCAACTCATGTGTTCTTCGTATTTCCCCCTTCTAAGATTTTCAATGTTTACCTTCTTCCATAATACAATCAGAATATATAAATTGCCTGCTTTCGGGGGTGACAATGGCCTCTTGGTATTATCACTGGATTGTTAGTGCAGGGATCCAGGTAATGTTCTAGAGACCTGTGTAAGAATCCCACTATGGCAGGTAGTTGAATTTGAATACAACAAATATCTGGAATTAAGAGTCTAATGATGACCACAAACCCATTACCGATTGCTGGGAAAGCCCATTTTTTTTACTAATCCCCTTTTGGGTAAGAAACTGCCATTCTTACTTGTTCTGCCTACGTGTGACTCCAGACCAACTCTCAACTGCCCTCTGGGCAATTAGGAATGTGCAATAAATCACGGCCTAACAAGTAACACTGTCATCCTTTGAATGAACAAAAATAAAACAAAGCTCCTTTGGAATTGACAATATAATACTATTACTCCATATCCACACTGCCAATTTGTGACAATGTTGACGTGTTGTGCAGTCCCATCACCCAATTCCCCCTCTACAGTGCAGAAAATAATTTTTAAAACTCAAAACAATGGTCCCCTCTCTTTACTTCTGATGTAAATGGTTATTTGCCTTTTTATTATGAAATTGGCATATTAATTAAGGACTTTTCTGTCTGACTGTGGCATTTCGATTTTGTTTACTCAAGGCAATTAGACATCAGGAATGAGGAACGAGAATAGGCCGCCTGGTTCACAGACCTGCTCTGGCAATCAGCAAGACCTGATTCCGTTTTTGTATTCACATTACTGTCTTGCTCCACACACACCAACAAGCCTGCATTAACTGAACCCCTCGACTCCCGCCACCCCAACCTTCACTGAAGTCTGAATGCCAAAGAACTTCAGATGGAACAACATTGGAACACAGGAGTTAAGAGCAGAAGTAGCAATTCAACCCTTGGAATCCACTGTGATTCTTAATATGATCATAGCTAATCTTATCCTGCCTCAATTTAACTTTCCTGCCTGTTCCCCACAGCCCTTTGTCCCACTTTTCGTTAGAAACCCATTTCTTTATTTGTTGAAACTGTTGATTGACTTTGCCTCCACTGCACTCTGGGGCAGTAAGTTCCACATTCACAACACTCTGAGAGAAGTAGTTTCATCTTATGTCAATTTTGAACCTGCCTCTTCTAATTCTGTATCTCTGACAAATTGTTCAAGGCGAGTTGGTCCCATAAGAGGACATGTTGCCAATCTCCACATTATCAACATCCTTCAGCATTTCATACACCTTAATCAGATCCTCCCTTATTCTTTTGTACTCCAGCGATGTAGAAGCCCAAGCTATTCAACCTCTCATCATATGACAATCCTTTCATCCCTGGAATCAAAGTGCTAAACCTCTTCTGAACAGACCCCAGTGCCAACCACATCCTTCATAAGTAAGGAGACCAAAACAGGACACAATACTCCAGGCGTGGCCTCGACAAAGCCTGATTGTAACAACCTTTTTTTTGTTTTATAATGCAGTTCTTTTGCAATAAATGCAAGGGATTCATTTGCCTTTCTTACTGTATCCTGCACCTGCACACCTCCTTTGATTTTCATACACAGAGACACCTAAATTCTTCATCATTCACACACTTTGAATCTGCTTCCAAATAAAGAGGAATTTATCCTTTAATTTTCTGTCCAAAATAGAACACCTTGCACTTATCCACATTAAACTCCATCTGCCAAATTCTGGCCCATTCTCCTAAACTCTCAATATCCATCTGTAACAAAAACAAAGCTGCTGGAAAAGCTAAGCAGGTCTGGCAGCATCAAGGGAGGAGAAAACACAGTTAACATTTTGTGTCTGCTGACCCTTCCTCGGAGCCATTCTGAGGAAGAGTCACCGGAACCGAAAGGTGAACTCTGTTTTCTCCTCCATAGGTGCTGCCAGGCCCCCTGAGTTTTTCCAGCAACTTTGTTTTGTCTCCTGATTTACAGCATCCACAGTTCTTTTGCTTCTTTTTACTTAATATTCATCTGGACACTCTGTAGCTCCCCATCACAGCCTGCATTACCAACTGTTTAAATGTCATTTGGGAATTTTGCTATATTACATTCTGTTTCTGGTTCCCAAGAACTGAAAATTGCAGCATCTTGCTCGCTTCAGAGCACCATGCAGAGAAGATCCCATTTATCCTGGTGCTCTAGAACATAGATCATACAACACTATAGTGCAGCACAGGTCCTTTGGCCCTCGATGTTGTGCCGACCTGTAAAACCAAACTGAAGCCCATCTAACCTGTACTATTGCATTATCATCCATATGTTTATCCAATTACGATTTCAATGTCCTTAAACTTGGCGAGTCTACTGCTGTTGCAGGCCGAAAATTCCACCTCCTTATTACTCTCTGAGTAAAGAACCTACCTCTGACATCTGTCGTCTATCTATCACCCCTCAGTTTAAAACTATGTCCCCTCATGCTAACCATCTCCATGCGAGGAAAAAGGCTCTCACTGTCCACCCTATCTAATACCCTGATTATCTTGTATGTCTCTATTAGGTCACCTCTTAACCTTCTTTTCTCTCATGCAAACAGCCTCAAGTCCCTCAGCCTTTTGTCGTAAGGCCTTCCCTCCATACCAGGCAACACCCCGGTAAATCTCCTCTGCACACTTTCCAATGCTTCCACATCCTTCCTATAATGTGGCAACCAGAATTGTGTACAATACTCCAAGAGCGGCCACACCAGAGCTTTGTACAGCTGCGGCATGACCTCATGGCTCCAAAACTCAAACTACTACCAATAAAACCTAACACCCGGTACTTCACAACCCTATCAAGCTGGGTGGCAACTTCCTGCGATCTATGTACATGGACACCGAGATCTCTCTGCTCATTCACACTGCCAAGAATCTTACCATTAGCCCAGTACTCTGTATTCCTGTTACTCCTTCCAAAGTGAATCATGTCACACTTCTCTGCATTGAACTAGATTTGCCACCTCTCAGCCCATCTTTGCAGCTTGTCTATGTCCCTCTGTAACCTGCAACATCTTTCTGCACTATCCACAACTCCACTGACTTTAGTGTTAACCGCAAATTTACCCCATCTGTCTATGCCCTCATCCAGCTCATTTATAAAAATGACAAACATCATTGGCCCTAAAACAGATGCTCGCAGCACTCCACTAGTAGCTGAACTCCAGGATGTACATTTCCCATCAACCACCACCCTCTGTCTTCTTAAAGCTATCCAATTTCTGATCTAAACCAATAAATCACCCTCAATCCCGTGCCTCAGTATTTTCTGCAACAGCCTACCATGGGTAACCTGATCAAACGCTTCACCGAAACCCATATACGCCGTATCAACTGCTTTATCCTCATCCACCTGTTTGGTCACCTTCTCAAGGAACTCAATAAGGTTTTGAGGCACGACCGACCCTTCACACAACGATTTTGACTACCCCTAATCAAATTATTCCTTTCTGGATGATTATAAACCCTATCTCTGACAATCCTTTCCAACACTTTACCCACAACCAAAGTAAGGCTCACTGGTCTATAATTACCAGGGTTGTCTCTACTCCCCTTCTTGAACAACATTTGCTATCCTCCAGTCTTCTGGCACTATTTCTGAAGATAATTACGACATGAAAATCAAAGCCAAAGGTTCTGCAATCTCCTCCCTAGCTTCCCAGAGAATCCTAGGATACATCCCATCTGTCCCAGGGGACTTAT